>NW_027438279.1:0-300000 GCF_000715075.1 Nicotiana tabacum | reverse complement strand
AAGCAGAGAAAGGCTAGGGCAAACTCGTTGCACTGAGTTCGTTGGGCGGTACTCGTATCATATCAACATGTATCTGGCATTGGTGAACTATGTGGTGATTAAGTCATTAAAACAATAATTTAAAGGGCTAATTAATATATATTTAAATAATGCAAATGCAAGAAAATTAATTTTGAAGCTTAAATATTTATGGCAAATTATAGAAAATTCTCATATAACTATTTTAAATTGAGTAATAATGCAAAAATGATATTTTAAAAGCATATATGACAGTAATAAAAATATGAGGGTAAAGTTGGGTATCAACAGCTGCCCCTCTTTACCCGAAAATGATGAAAGAGTTGTCGGGTAAATAAAAGAATGACCAATTTTGTCCGAAGTGTGTGAGGAATGATATGTTTTGAAAAGAACATGAGGCCAAACCCTAGTTATAGAGTTGCCTAATATCCCTAGTGTTACGGAAAACAGGCCGTGTGTAGTTCTGGATCCAACGACGAACGAAACCGATGGAGTTGTTCTAAGAGTGGTCGTGTGTTTCGAAAAAGGATCTTTTGGAAGTGATAGTATCGTGAGTAACTGATGATTTCAGGTGGGTCTATGAATGCAAATTGAATGTGAAAGATGTACAAGATAGATATTTGAACGGTTAGAGAACAAAGGTTAATCAATTACTGATTATCAGTTACAATTGATGTGATCAAAGGATGTGAAACTTGTGAACAGAAACCGGAGCGAGAATCACTCCTTTTTGTTACGGATGTCTTTGGACGATGAGGATTATGCCCTTAGACTGTGACATCCTGGGCCATGAAGCGTATGATAGGGGATTCGCCATGAAATGGTGTCCTCGGGCCATGAGGATGGTGCCTCTGGACTATGACGCCTTTGAATAAGGATATGCAGTTTCGAAAGATCCTCTGGCCATGGCAAGATGTCTTCGGGCTATGAGGATTATGCCCTCAAACTATGGTGCCTTCAGACAACATGTCAATCGTTTGATAGAGGAAACAAGTAGTGCTTAGCAATAAGAGAGAACGAGACGAGACAAGGCTTAGTATTGTATGAAATGAGGGAGGTTCTTAGCCCGATGCAAAGAGTGGAGACAATGCTTAGACTCATGCAAGGAAAGGCATTGTTTAGACTTGTGCAATAATGAAGGCAATGCTCAGCCTCGTGCTATGGTGAGGGCAGTGTTTAACCCTATGCAAGGAGCAGAGACAATGCTTTGTCTCATGCAGGAAAGGCAATTCTTAGCCTTAAGCAATAGTGGAGGCAGTGCTTACCCTAATGCGGGGAATGGAGATGGTAAATAGTCTCATGCAAGAAAGGTGATGCTTAGCCTTATGCAATAATGGAGGCAGCGCTTAGCCTCATGCAAGGAATGGAGACAGTGCTTACTCTCATACAATGAAAGGTAGCGCTTAGCCTTTTTTTGTATGAAGGACAGTGTTTAGTCTCATGCAATCATGGAGGCGGTGCCTAGCCTCATGCAAGGAATGGAGACAGTGCTTAGTCTCATGCAGGGAAATGCAATGCTTAGCCTTATGAAATAATGGAGGTAGTGCTTTGCCTCATGCAAGGAAGGGAGACATTGTTTTATCTCATTTAAGGAAAAATAATGTTTAGCATTGTGCGGTGATGAGGGCAGTGCTTAGCCCTATGCAAGAATGAGCAATGATTAAATGTGATGGGCAAAGTATATCCTAGCCTAATGCATTTGCGTTTGGCGACTTTTGTCAGTGTGAAGATAGTGATCTTGTTGTGTATATATTTGCGGACATTCCTGTTATATCCATTATGCATGTATCCAAAGGAAAATTGTGAGTTCGGAGGGTGGAAGGTTGGTTAGTGCTCTCGATTCATTCCTTTGCCTTTGCTCTTGTCCTGAGGGCCTGTTTCAGTAACCCCGGGTAATGTCTGGCTACTATATAAAAACAAATTGAAAATTTTGAAAAACATGTATTTGTGATAAATTGTTTATATAAAACTGTAGTTGTTTAAAATATGTGATAATGCATAAGAGCCAATATATTTGTCGAATTGATGACTGTGATATGCCTTTGAGACATTGAAACCTCATTAACTCGAATTTTGAGGATCCTCCTCAATGTTTTGCCCTAGTTTAAATGCATACTCCACTTCCCCAAGGATAACGACTTCGGTACCATAAACCAGTAAGTAAGGAGTTGCCCCAGTTGACGTGCGGACAGTAGTACGATACCCAAGCAAAGCAAATGGTAGCTTTTCATGCCATTGCTTGTAGTTGTCCACCATTTTCCTTAATATCTTCTTTATGTTCTTGTTGGCAACCTCTACATCTCCATTCATTTGCGGCCTGTATGCTGTAGAGTTCCTATGCTTGATCTTGAATGTGTCACACACAGCTTTCATCAATTCACGGTTGATATTGGCGGGATTGTCAATAATGATTCACTCAGGTACTCCAAATCGACAGACAATGCGATCCCGGACAAAATTCTCTACGACTTTCTTAGTCAAAGCCTTATAGGATGCGGCTTCAACCCATTTTGCGAAGTAGTCTATGGCCACCAAACTGAACATGTGTCCATTAGAAGCAGCAGGTTCAATTGGTCCGATGACATCCATGTCCCAAGTAGAGAAAGGCTAGGGCAAACTCGTTGCACTGAGTTCGTTGGGCGGTACTCGTATCATATCAACATGTATCTGGCATTGGTGAACTATTTGGTGATTAAGTCATCAAAACAATAATTTAAAGGGGTAATTAATATATATTTAAATAATGTAAATGCAAGAAAATCAATTTTGAAGCTTAAATATTTATGGCAAATTATAGAAAATTCTCATATGACTATTTTAAATCGAGTAATGATGCAAAAATGATATTTTAAAAGCATATATGACATTTATAAAAATATGAGGGCAAAATTGGGTATCAACAACTGCCCCTCTTTACCCGAGAATGATGAAAGAGTTGTCGGGTAAAGAACAAAATGACCAATTTTGTCCGAAGTGAGTGAGGAATGATATGTTTTGAAAAGAACATGCGGCCGAACCCTGGTTATTGAGTTGCCTAATATCCCTAGTGTTGCAGAAAACAGGCCGTGTGTAGTTTTGGATCCAACGACGAACGAAACTGATGGAGTTGTTCTAAGAGTGGTCGTGTGTTTCGAAAAAGGATCTTTTGGATGTGATAGTATCGTGAGTAACGGATGAATACAGGTGGGTCTATGAAAGAAAATTGAATGTGACGGATGTACAAGATAGATATTTGAACGGTTATAGAACAAAGGTTAATCAATTACTGATTATCAGTTACGTTTGAGTTGATCAAAGGATGTGAACATTGTGAACAGAAACCGGAGCGAGAATCACTCCTTTTTGTTATGGATGTCTTTGGACGATGAGGATGATGCCCTTAGACTATGACGTCCTCGGCCATGAAGCGTATGATAGGGGATTCGCCATGAAATGGTGTCCTCGGGCCATGAGGATGGTGCCTCTGGACTATGACGCCTTTGAATAATGATATGCAGTTTCAAAAGATCCTCTGGCCATGGCATGATGTCTTCGGGCTATGAGGATTATGCCCTCAAACTATGGTGCCTCGGGACAAAATGTCAATCATTTGATAGAGGAAACAGGTAGTGCTTAGCAATATGCGAGAACGAGACGAGACAAGGCATAGTATTGTATGAAATGAGGGCGGTTCTTAGCCCGATGCAAAGAGTGGAGACAATGCTTAGACTCATTCAAGGAAAGGCAATGCTTAGCCTTGTGCAATAATGAAGGCAAGGCTCTGACTCGTGCTATGGTGAGGGCAGTGTTTTACCCTATGCAAGGAGCAGAGACAATGCTTTGTCTCATGCAGGAAAGGCAATTCTTAGCCTTAAGCAATAAAGGGAGGCAGTGCTTAGCCTCATGCGGGGAATGGAGATGGTGATTAGACTTATGCAAGAAAGGCGATGTTTAGCCTTATGCGGTGATGAGGGCAGCGCTTAGCCTCATGCAAGGAAAGAAGAAAGTGCTTACTCTCATGCAATGAAAGGTAGCGCTTAGCTTTTTTTTGTATGAAGGACAGTGTTTAGTCTCATGCAATCATGGAGGCGGTGCCTGGCCTCATGCAAGGAATGGAGATAGTGCTTAGTCTCATGCAGGGAAATGCAATGCTTAGCCTTATGCAATAATGGAGGCAGTGCTTAGCCTCATTCAAGGAAGGGAGACATTGCTTTATCTCATGTAAGGAAAAACAATGTTTAGCCTTATGCTGTGATGAGGGCAGTGCTTAGCCCTATGCAAGAATGAGCAATGATTAAATGTGATTGGCAAAGTATATCTTAGCTTAATGTGTTTGCGTTTGGCGACTTTTGTCGGTGTGAAGATAGTGATCTTGTTGTGTATATATTTGCGGACATTCCTGTTATATCCTTTATGAATATATCTAAAGGAAAATTATCAGTTCGGAGGGGGGAAGGTTAGTTAGTGCTCTCGATTCGTTCCTTTGCCTTTGCTCTTGTCCTGAGGGCTTGTTTGTGTCACCGCGGGTAATGTCTGGCTACTATATAAAAACAAATTGAAAATTTTGAAAAACATGCATTTGTGATAAATTGTTTATAGAAAACTGTAGTTGTTTAAAATATGTGATAATGCATAAGATCCAATATATTTGTCGAATTGATGACGGTGATACGCTTTTGAGACATTGAAACCTCCTTGACTCGAATTTTGAGAATCCTCCTCAAAGTTCTACCCTAGTTTAAATGCATACTCCTTTTCGGCAAGGATAACGACTTCGGTACCATAAACCAGTAACTAGGGAGTTGCCCCAGTTGACATGCGAACAGTAGTGCGATATCCAAGCAAAGAAAATGGTTGCTTTTCATGCCATTGCTTGTAGTTGTCCACCATTTTCCTTAATATCTTCTTGATGTTCTTATTGGCAGCCTCTACGGCTCCATTCATTTGCGGCTTGTATGCTGTAGAGTTCCTATGCTTGATATTGAATGTGTCACACACAGCTTTTATCCATTCACTGTTGATATTGGCGGCATTTTCAGTAATGATTCACTCAGGTACTCCAAATCGACAGACAATGCGATCCCGGACAAAATTTTCTACGACTTTCTTAGTCACAACCTTATAGGACGCGGCTTCAACCCATTTTGTGAAGTAGTCTATGGCCACCAAACTAAACATGTGTCCATTAGAAGCAGCATGTCCAATTGGTCTGATGACATCCATGCCCCAAGCAGAGAAAGGCTAGGGAAAACTCGGTGCACTGAGTTCGTTGGGCGGTACTCGTATCATATCAACATGTATCTGGAATTGGTGAACTATGTGGTGATTAAATCATCAAAACAATAATTTAAAGGGGTAATTAATATATTTTTAAATAATGTAAATGCAAGTAAATCAATTTTGAAGCTTAAAAATTTATGGCAAATTATAGAAAATTCTCATATGACTATTTTAAATTGAGTAATGATGAAAAAATGATATTTTAAAAGCATATATGACATTTATAAAAATATGAGGGCAAAATTGGGTATCAATAGCAGCCCCTCTTTACCCGAGAATGATGAAAGAGTTGTCGGGTAAAGAACAAAATGACCAATTTTGTCCGAAGTGAGTGAGGAATGATATGTTTTGAAAAGAACATGCGGCCGAACCCTGGTTATTGAGTTGCCTAATATCCCTAGTGTTGCGAAAAATAGGCGGTGTGTAATTCTGGATCCAACGACGAACGAAACTGATGGAGTTATTCTAAGAGTGGTCGTGTGTTTTGAAAAAGGATCTTTTGGATGTGATAGTATCGTGAGTAACGGATGAATACAGGTGGGTCTATGAAAGAAAATTGAATGTGACGTATGTACAAGATAGATATTTGAACGGTTATAGAACAAAGGTTAATCAATTACTGATTATCAGTTACGTTTGAGTTGATCAAAGGATGTGAACACTGTGAACAGTAACCGGAGCGTGAATCACTCCTTTTTGTTATGGATGTCTTTGGATGATGAGGATGATGCCCTTAGACTATGACGTCCTGGGCCATGAAGCGTATGATAGGGGATTCTCCATGAAATGGTGTCCTCGGGCCATGAGGATGGTGCCTCTGGACTATGACACCTTTGAATAATGATATGCAGTTTCAAAAGATCCTCTGGCCATGGCATGATGTCTTCGGGCTATGAGGATTATGCCCTCAAACTATGGTGCCTTCGGACAACATGTCAATCGTTTGATAGAGGAAACAGGTAGTGCTTAGCAATATGCGAGAACGAGACGAGACAAGGCTTAGTATTGTATGAAATGAGGGAGGTTCTTAGCCCGATGCAAAGAGTGGAGACAATGATTAGACTCATGCAAGGAAAGGCAATGCTTAGCCTTGTACAACAATGAAGGCAAGGCTCAGACTCGTGCTATGGTGAGGGCAGTGTTTAACCCTATGCAAGGAGCAGAGACAATGCTTTGTCTCATGCAGGAAAGGCAATTCTTAGCCTTAACAAAAATAAGGGAGGCAGTGCTTAGCCTCATGTGGGGAATGGAGATGGTGATTAGTCTTATGCAAGAAAGGCGATGCTTAGCCTTATGCAATAATGGAGGCAGTGCTTAGCCTAATATAAGGAATGAAGACAGTGCTTACTCTCATGCAATGAAAGGTAGCGCTTAGCTTTTTTTTGTATGAAGGACAATGTTTAGTCTCATGCAATCATGGAGGCGGTGCCTGGCCTCATGCAAGGAATGGAGATAGTGCTTTGTCTCATGCAGGGAAATGCAATGCTTAGCCTTATGCAATAATGGAGGCAGTGCTTAGCCTCATGCAAGGAAGGGAGACATTGCTTTATCTCATGTAAGGAAAAACAATGTTTAGCCTTATGCGGTGATGAGGGCAGTGCTTAGCCCTATGCAAGAATGAGCAATGATTAAATGTGATGGGCAAAGTATATCTTAGCTTAATGTGTTTGCGTTTGGCAACTTTTGTTGGTGTGAAGATAGTGATCTTGTTGTGTATA
Source organism: Nicotiana tabacum (assembly GCF_000715075.1). Taxonomy (NCBI): domain Eukaryota; kingdom Viridiplantae; phylum Streptophyta; class Magnoliopsida; order Solanales; family Solanaceae; genus Nicotiana; species Nicotiana tabacum. Next base: position 293,005 of record NW_027438279.1, on the reverse strand, counting down.
TATTTGCGGAAATTCCTGTTATATCCATTATGCATATATCCAAAGGAAAATTATGAGTTCAGAGGGGGGAAGGTTGGTTAGTGCTCTCGATTCGTTCCTTTGCCTTTGCTCTTGTCCTGAGGGCCTGTTTGAGTCATCGCGGGTAATGTCTGGCTATTATATAAAAACAAATTGAAAATTTTGAAAAACATGCATTTGTGATAAATTGTTTATAAAAAACTGTAGTTATTTAAAATATGTGATAATGCATAAGAACCAATATATTTGTCGAATTGATGATGGTGATACGCTTTTGAGACATTGAAACCTCCTTAACTCGAATTTTGAGGATCCTCCTCAAAGTTCTGCCCTAATTTAAATGCATACTTCACTTTGGCAAGGAGAATGACTTCGGTACCATAAACCAGTAAGTAGGGAGTTTCCCCAGTTGACATGCGAACAGTAGTGCGATACCAAGCAAAGCAAATGATAGCTTTTCATCCCATTGCTTGTAGTTGTCCACCATTATCCTTAATATCTTCTTGATGTTCTTGTTGGCAGCCTCTACGGCTCCATTTATTTGCTGCTTGTATGCTGTAAAGTTCCTATGCTTGATATTGAATGTGTCACACACAGCTTTCATCAATTCACGGTTGATATTGGCGGCATTGTCTGTAATGATTCACTCAGGTAATCCAAATCGACAGACAATGCTATCCCGGACAAACTTTTCTGCGACTTTCTTAGTCACATCCTTATAGGACGCGGCTTCAACCAATTTTGTGAAGTAGTCTATGGCCACCAAAATGAACCTGTATCTATTAGAAGCAGCAGGTTTAATTGGTCCGATGACATCCATGCCCCAAGCAGAGAAAGTCTAGGGAAAACTCGTTGCACTGAGTTCGTTGGGCGGTACTCGTGTCATATCAACATGTATCTGGCATTGGTGACACTTTTGAGCATATTTGATGAAGTCTATTTCCATAGTCATCCAAAAATACCCTACTCTTGATATCTTCTTGGCCAAAATGAAACCGTTCTTGTGAGGTCCGCAAGTTCCGGCATGTACTTCTTCAAGCAATCTAGATACCTCATTAGTATTGCCGCATCATAGTAATCCCAAATTAGGGGTCCTTCTATATAGAATTTGTCCGCTTTAAAAGTATGATTTTCCAATCATCGTAGTGTGCACTTCTGAGTGTGTGTAGCCTTCTCTAAATATTTTCCCTTTTCCATGTACGGATTTCCGTCAAACTCTAGTTCAACATTAGTACAATAAGTTGGCTACTTATGAATTCCTATTGGGATATGATCGATGAAATTATTGTCTGGATGTTGTATCATGGAAGACAAGGTGGCTAATGTGTCTACAAATTCATTCTGAATCCTTGGAACATGTTTGAATTCTATCTTCGTGAATCTCTTGATCAGCTCTTGTACACAATGCAAGCATGGAAATATATTTGTATTCTTAGTAGCCCATTCTCCAAGAACCCGGTGCACCAATAGATCTAAATATCTGAGTACGAGAAACTCTTGAATGTTTATGTCGATGGCCAACCTGAGTCCCAAGATGCTGGCCTCGTATTCTACCATATGTTTCGTGCACCGGAACCTGCGTTTTGCAGATACCGGGTAATGTTGACCGGTTTATGATACTAAGACAACTCTAATGCCCAATACCTTGAAGTTTGTTGCTGTCGAAGAACATCCTCCAACTGTCATATGCGTTGGTAATATCTTCTCCAACAAAAGATACCTCTTCAACGGGAAAATATATCTTTAGTGGTTCGTATTCTCCGTTTACGGGATTTTCTGCCAAGTGATCAGCCAATGCTTGCCCTTTGACTGCGTTCTGTGTTACATGAATGGTGTCTAATTAACTCAGCAATATCTGCCACTTTGCTAACTTACCCGTAGGCATGGGTTTCTGAAATATGTATTTTAGTGGATGCATCATTGATATGAGTTATGTAGTGTACGCATAGAAATAATGTCTCAACTTCTGGGCTATCCACGTCAAACCACAGCAGGTGCGTTCCAATAATGAGTACCGAGCTTCGTAAGGCATGAACTTCTTGCTCAAATAATATATCGCTTGCTCATTCCTTCTAGTATTATCATATTGTCCCTGAACCAACCAATGGCCCCATTCAACACAGACAGATAAAGCAACAGAGGTCTTTCTCGTTCTGGCGGGACCAACACAGGCGGTTTAGATAAATACTCCTTGATTTTGTCAAAGGCTTTCTTCCATTCTTCAGTCCAGTTTGTTTTAGCATCTTTCCTCAGCATTTTGAAGATTGGCTCACATATCACCGTTGATTGTGCTATAAAACGGCTGATATAATTGAGGCACCCTAGAAAACTCATCACATCTTTCTTATTCTTTGGCAGTGGCAAGTCCTGGATAGCTTTGTTTTTTGACGGGTGTAGCTCAATATCTCGGGTATGACGATGAAACCTAACAATTTTCCAGCAGGAACTCCGAAGGCACATTTTGTAGGGTTCAACTTCAATAAAGGTGGTCTTTTTGGAATCCTCTTCATCCATACAAATCTGATGGTATCCTATGACAAACATAACTTTCCTGAAGAAAAACACTACTAGGCAGACATAACTTCCCAGAAATCCAAACATCATTCGATGATCATTAATCAGGTTTAGTTGCAAGCCAGTAAAATCATGTACCACTTAGAAAAAGTCAAAATTAGTGCAGGTTTGAAATAACATGATATAAAACACCTAGAGAAATGGACACAATCATAAATTAATAAAATTATGAGAGTGTAGGGTACTAACTAGTTTCAAACAAACTAAACAAATGATGAAGAACTCAAAAATCTCAAGAATAACTGTGATTATTGAAGACCAGTAAAACCCCAAATCCCTAGTTCTTCAAAGTTCACAGAAGACTCGAAATTGACCCCGAATAGTGCTTGCAGTGGAGGAAGGTGAACAAAATCTGGTGGCCTTGGCTTTCAGCTGGCCAAGAGCTCAATTTCAGAATAGTATAGAATAAATGAGAGTGAGAGAATAGTTCTTAAGTTGATTAAGGTCTGTCTTAGGGAAATTGGGAGGGGTTATGTAGTATTAGAAATCGAACAAGAAAATGGGGCTAGGGTTTTAGTGGAGAAGGAAAATCATGGAGAGTTTCCATATTAAAACTAGAATTGGGGGGGGGGGTAGAGGAGGCGACTATTAGGTTTTGAGTAGAGAAGGGAGTCGAGAGGCTTTAAAGGAGGTTGTCCCTAAATAATGGGGCTAGGGTTTTGGGGCGGATGTAATTAAAAGGGTGGGGTTATCATGGACCGTTGATCTTGAGAAATCAACAGTCTTGGCGATTCTACATACGACGAGATCGGAAAAACTTGAGATCTTGCCACCGTTTTTTACCATAGAGGGAATGAAGAATTTATTATGATGTGATCAAACCAATAGAACTACGTACGTATCCCCTATTAAATAGGAATCAGGTCAAGTGTAGTTCAGGTTACATCAAATAGAAAGTGCAAACAGTGTCTTAAACATAGTATATCTTGACCGCGTCCGAATTGATAGGTTTTGGCCAAATCTCTCCATCCATCTCTGCGTGTATAAGTGCTCCTCCTGTTTGTACTCGGTGGACCATGTCAGGGCCTTGCCAATTGGGTGAAAATTTCCCTTTTGCTTCCTCCTGTAGTGGGAAGATTCATTTCAACACTAATTTCTCCGGTGTGAATTGCCTCGCCCTAACCTTTTTATTAAAAGCTCTTCCCATTCTATTATGGTAAAGTTGATTGTGACACACTACGCTCATTATTTTACCATCAATGAGAGCTAGTTGTTCATACCGATTTCATACCCATTCCGCTTTGCTGAGCTAGGATTCTTGTATGATTCTTAAGGAAGGAATATCCACTTAGGCAGGGATAACGGCTTCGGTACCATAAACCAGTAAGTAGGGAGTTGCCCCAGTTGACGTGCAAATGGTAGTGCAATAGCTGAGCAAAGCAAATGGTAGCTTTTCTTGCCATTGCTTGTAGTTGTCCACCATTTTCCTTAGTATCTTCTTGATGCTCTTGTTGGCAGCCTCTACAGATCCATTCATTTGCGGCCTGTATGCTGTAGAGTTTCGATGTTTGATCTTTAATTTTTCACACATAGCTTTCATCAAGTCACTATTGAGATTGGCGGCATTGTCAGTGATGATTCATTCCTTATAAGACGCGGCTTCAACCCATTTTGTGAAGTAGTGTATGGACACCAAAATGAACCAATGTCTATTGGAAGCAGCGGGTTCATTTGGTCCAATGACATCGATGCCCCAAGTGGAGAAAGGCCATGGCGAACTCATTGCATTGAGTTCGTTGGGTGGTACTCGTATCATATTAGCATGTATCTGGCATTGGAGACACTTTTGAATATATTAGTTGAAGTCTGTTTCTAGAGTCATCTAGAAATACTTTGCTCTTGATATCTTCTTGGCAAAAAAGAAATTGTTCATGTGAGGTCTGCATGTTCCGGCATATATTTCTTCAAGCAGTCTAGATGCCTCCTTAGTATCAACACATCACAGTAATCCCAAATTAGGGGTCCTTCTATACAGAATTTGTCCGCTTTAAAAGTAATGATTGGCCAATCATCGTAGTGTGCGCTTCTGAGTGTGTGTAGCATTCTCTGGATATTCTCCCTTTTTCATGTACGAATTTATGTCAAACTCTTGTTCAACATGAGTACAATAAGTTGGCTTCTTATGAATTCCTATTGGGATAGGATCGATGAAATTCTTGTCTGGATGTTGTATCATTGAAGACAAGGTGGCTAATGTGTCTGCAAATTCATTCTACATCCTTGGAACATGCTTGAACTTCTATCTTTGTGAATCTCTTGATCAGCTCTTGTACACAATGCAAGTATGGCAATATTTTGGTATTCTTAGTACCCCATACTCCTAGAACCTAGTGCACCAATAAAGCTAAACTCCAATTACCATCAACTCCTGAATGTTTATGTCGACGGCCAACCTGAGTCAGAAGATGCAGGCCTCGCATTCTGCCATATTTTTGGTGCACGGGAACATGAGTTTTGCGGATATCAGGTAATGTTGACCAGTTTTTCTGATACTAAGATAGCTCCGATGCCCACTCCCTTGAAGTTTGCTACTTCGTAGAAGAACATCCTCCTACCGTCGTATGCTTCAGTAATATCTTCTCCTACAAATGATACCTTTTCGTCGAGAAAATACATCTTTAGTGGTTCGTATTCTCCGTCTACGGGATTGACTGCCTTTTGAGTTACATAGATGATGTCAAACTCACTCAACAATATCTGCCGCTTTGCTATCTTACCCGTAGGCATGGGTTTCTTAAAGATGCATTTGAGCAGATCCATCCTTGATATGAGATATTTATTGTACGCACATAAATAATGTCTCAACTTCTGGGCTATCCATGTCAAAGCACAGTAGGTGAGTTCCAACAAAGAGTACCGGCCTTCATAAGGCGTGAACTTCTCGCTCAGATAATATATCGCCTGCTCCTTCCTTCCAATTTCATCATGTTGTCCTAGAACGCAACCAAAGGTCCCATCCAGCACAGACAGATAAAGCAACAGAGGTTAAGATAGGCGGTTTAGATAAATACTCCTTGATTTTGTTGAAGGCTTTATGGTATTCTTCCGTTCAACTTATTGTAGCATGTTTCCTCAGCATTTTTAAGATTGGCTCGTATATCACCATTGATTGTGCTATAAAATAGCTGATATAATTGAGGCACCCTAGAAAACTCATCACATCTTTCTTATTGTTTGGCGGTGGCAAGTCGTATATAGCTTTGATTATTGACGGGTGTAGCTCAATACCTCGGTGGCTGACTATAAAACCTAACAATTTTCCAGCGGGGACTCCGAAGGCACAATTTGCAGGGTTCAACTTCAAGTTGTATTTTAGAAGCTGATCAAAAAATTTCTTTAGGTCTACTATGTTATTCGAAATCTTTTTAGATTTGATGATAACATCATCCACATACACCTCTATTTCTTTGGGTATCATGTTGTGGAAGATAGTCATCATGGACCTCATGTAGGTGGCCCCAGCATTTTTCAAAACAAACGGCATCATTTTGTAACAATATATTCCCCATGGTGTGATAAAGGAGGTCTTTTCGGCATCTTCTTTATCCATCCAAATCTGATGATATCCTGTGAAGCAATCCACAAAGGATTGGAGTACATACTTAGCACAGTTGTCAATCAGTATGTGTATGTTAGGGAACGGGAAATCATCCTTAGGACTTGCTCCTTTTAGATCTTGATAATCGACACATACTCTAACCTTCCTATCTTATTGTTGAACCGATACAATGTTGGATAACAAGGTAGGGTATTAGACCACTCGGAGAACCTTGGCTTTGATTTGCTTGGTGACCTCCTCTTTTATCTTCAAGATCATATCTGGCTTGAACTTTCCGAGCTTCTAAAAAGAATGTAGAAAGATAATAATAAAAATGAAAAGCAATACTGCATTAATAAAACTTTAAATGTCAACAAGTATGACTAGATGAATCGAGTAATTATTTCAAAACAAATATTGAAAATGTCTTAAATGCTCAAAATAATTTGAAAATAAGTCGTGCTGATTTGCCAGGCTACCCAGGAATGCGGCGAGCCATGGATGGTGCAGCGGTCCAATTCTCGATAATAACTCCCTCTTCCATTGTCTGGATGGTAAGGTCTTCCTCCTCCTCCTCCTCCTCCTCAATAATTACACTGCAGCACATGTCTTCTTCACCCATAAATAGCTTCCTCATGGCAACTAAAATCCCATATTCCTCAGATCCCCACATTATGTCAGCCTGATGGAATGTATGGTGCAGAGGTAGTATGGGTTGTTCCGGCGGATAATAAGGGGCGCACCATGGCGGTGTCCAATCCTGATGTTCTTGCACGGTATATTCATACCCGAGTCCAAAGGTAGTGCCATAATAATTTGGTTGTATGGGTTTGGTGATCCCCTAAAGATTTTTACCAAGACCCTTACCTGGTTCATATCCTGTCCACAGCAATATACAATATGCTTTCTATCTTGTTGCCCTACCATCGATCCTTTTCAATTGCATTAACCCGTTCAATGTGATGATATGTTTCTCCGCCCAACTTCCTCCTATTTTTGATGACTGGAACAGTCTAATTGGTGTAGATGGGGTTGCTTCCATCTCCATAAAGGATCACCTCCTAATGATTCCACTCAAACTTCACAACGTGGTGTAGAGTAGAAGCCACTACCCCAGCTGCCTGTATCCATGGTCGTCCCAACAATAGGTTGTAAGTAGGCGATATATCTAGCACTTGGAACTTAACATCAAACCTAGTCGGACCCTTCTGTAAATCAAGTTTGATTTCTTCGATAGTGGCTCTCTGAGATCCATCAAATGCCTTCACATTCATGTTTCCCATTCGTATCTCGTGCATGCCCTAACCTAATCTTTTCTGGGTGGTCAATGGGCATATATTTAGACTCGAACCTCCATCTATTAGGACCCTGGCGATGAACTTGTCATCGAATTGCACTGTGATGTGCAACGTCTTGTTGTTACTCAACCCTTCTGGAGGTAACTCATTTTCGTGTAAAGTAATTTTGATACTCTCCAGTACATGTCCGACCATGTTAGCCATCTCTCCACTAGTAATGCCAGAAGGTACATAAGCTTCACTCAACACTTTCATCAAGGAATTGTTATGTGCGTTTGAGTTTTTCAACATTGATAAGATAGATATATGAGCAGGAGTTTTGTTCAAGTGGTCAACAACGGAGTATTCCCTTGCTTGTATCTTCCTTCAAAGGTCATCATTGCCAGTCTCAACAATAGGCTACTTAGGTGCAATGTTTTTTGCTTGTTCCTCCCAGATTCTTGGGTGTGTAAACTCTGCCAGTTCTAGTCATACCTTGTGCGGCACCTGTTTCTTCCATTTTGGATTTTCCCTTTCTTCTTGCTTCCGCAACATAATCCTACGGGATGGCATAAGACTTGTAAGATGGTGTAGGGGCTACCATTACAGTGAAGGGTGTAGCTACCTCAACTTCAAATGGCGCCTGAGATTGTACTACAACTGACGTGAGGGTGACCAGAGATATTTTTGGAGTGTCTCCCTCAAGAATGAGTCTGATGGATCCTTCCTGAGCTCATTCCTCGTCACTTTCTATCACGTTCACTCCCTCACCTCTGTGATTCGGGAAAGGGCTGTTGCGGACGTTTGCAGTAGCTTTCTTTGCTTGTATAACCATAGTTTTGATCAGTGTTGAATCTCGTCTTTCAATGTGCGACATTCCTCAATGGTATGACCCTTCATGTCTGAATGATAAGCACGCATTTTGTTGGGGTTGATCCATTGGGAAGGATTTTCCACAACAATAGTAGGAATAAGGGTGACGTAACCAACGACCTTTAGTCTCTCATACAGTTAGGCTATGGGTTCAGCAATTGGGGTGTATTGTCTAGGAGGTATGCGGTCAAAATTTAGATGTGGCTATGGGTAGTTTTGGCTGGCGGGTGGAGGTGAATTGTAATATGTGGGTTGAGTGTTGTAGGTATGGTTGGCAGTGACATGGTATTGGTCTTTTGGGGGTGAGGGTTGATATGTGGGTGAAGGTGTTTGGTATGTGAGGGGAGACTTAGGGCCCAAGGCTACCATCACGGCACCCACTTCTTTATTCTTTGAAATACCTCCTGATTGCAAAGCTTTATTCGTGGCCAGTAGCACCTAGAAATTAGTTACCATCCTGCTCTTGATTCCTTCTTCTATACTCTCTCCCAACTTGATGATGTCTGAGAACTTGTGATTCTCGATAACCATAAATCTTTCATAATATTGCGGATCATGTGCTCTAACAAAGAACTCGTTCATTTGTTCTTCTTCGAGTGTTGGATTTACCTCCGCGGTCTCTAATCTCCAACAAGTAGCATACTCGCGAAAGGTTTCTGTCAGCTTCTTCTTAAGGTTTTGAATATAGAAAATGTTTGGCGCATTTTCTGTGTTGAACCTGAATATGTCCATGATGTCTGATGCCATACTTACCCAATTCGCCCACTTCTTTGGGTTTTGGCTGATATACCAGTACAAGGCATCTCATGTAAGGCTTCACATGAACAATTTCATGAATATTTGTTTATTCTTACCCACTCCTACAAGCTTGTCGCAGTATGTTCTCAGATGTACCTTTGGATCACCAGTGTCATCGGGCATTTCGAACTTGGGAGGTATGTAACTCCTTGGCAGTTTCACATCTGGCTAAATACGCTTATCTTCATAATTTAGATCATCAACGCCTTTCCCACCTTCAATGCTCTGGACTCTCCCTGTAAGTTTCTTGAGTTCCTCTACCACGCTTCGAATGAGCAGGTCCTTCTTAGTCGGTTCAGGTATGTATAGGGTTTGCTGGGGGGTATTGGGTAAGGTTTTCACATATATCGGATTTCTTTGATCAGTTCCTAGAACATGGGTATATGGGTGGTCGTTGGTTGAGATTTGGGGGTCGGGAGTAGGTTGCGGTGCAATTTGGGGAGTGTGATAACTGGTGGTTTGCGGGTATTGAGCTAGATGATGGTGATGTTGTTGAGGGGTTTGCACTGGTGGTGGGTTAACGTTTGGGGGAGGTGCAGGATTTTGATACTGGTGTTGTGCATAGGGATTCGGAGCTATGGGTGGTGGATTCTAATTTTGTGTGTTTTATGGTGGTTTTTGATTATGGGTAGTGGGGTTTTGCTGGTTGATATCGGGAACATTGAGAGTAAGGGAAAGGTTTGCTAGATTTCGGACCTGCTGAAGCTCGTCCGGTAGTTCCAGGATTTTCTGCCCCAAATATAAGACCAACTCATTCTGCCCCAGAGTGCTTCTACCATCTGAAGTTTCAACATTTTCAGCCACAACAACATTATCTTCTCGGATACCACTTAAATCATCAATTTTCCCTTTGCCCATGCTTTTTCCTTTCGGGTCACTAAGTGGAGTAGGAGGTAGAGGATCTCTGGATCTAGTATGGTATGCTAATGATGCCAGTATGTACGAACCAACCTTTGGGAATGGGAATAATCAAAAAGAAAGAAAAAGCAAAAGGTAACCAAGTCAGTAAGGTGAAATAAAAGTATGTTCGCAATATTTAAACATGTTTCACAGAGTCATGCAATAATTCGCGTCCTAATTTGGGGGACCTCATTGTGCCTTAGGTAGGCCTAAGTGACAAATAGACATGGAGAAAATTGGTACCAATATTTGCTTTATTTCATTAATGCGAAAATGAGACAAAACAATCTTTTACTAAATCGACAATAATAATAATAATAATAATAAAGTTATTAATGGCATTTGGTCTTATTACATCGAAATCTAATCTAAGCTAGAAAAGTAGTAAAGAACGTCATCTCCTAATCTACTTGGTCCCTGAAGGACCTTCTCCATGCTTGACTCTTTTGACCCCATTAATCATGTTCCCTAGATCGTGCATGTCTAGAAATAAGTAAGCTTTTGCCAGATTTCCTCCTTCATCGTCGTCCATGCCCTGACAATCACAAAGTCTCTTCCTCATCTTCCCTTCTAGCTCCATCAATCCTTGCTCCAAGTATTCTAATCTCTACGTGGACTTAGTGGCAATCCCTTTCCGTTTCCTTATCACCTCCATGTTTGCCATATGTTGCTATAGATGCTTAGCCTCGGATTCGAACACCCTTTTGTGTAACCTCTTGTACTTCACCTATGTCTCAACCATTTCATCTATGATCTTATCTTTTAGATTGACTCCTGGATTGACGTCCCCAGCTACGTCGTCTTCCAACCATGATAGATAGTATTACATATGGCCGGCGTGATACCTGTCTGGCTCAATGGTTTCTCCTTCCACGATGATCTTTTGGTTCCACATGTGTTGTGCTTCGAACTTAAATGTGATGAAATTTCCATTTAAATCTGCCTTGTACTAGAACATGTTGGAAACCCAAGGTATGACTTGTTTTATTCCAGCTTGCCTCATTACCCTTATAGGAGCGCAAGGGTAGATGCCCCGTAGCCCGATCAGCACCAAGTGAGTAGTCCCCTTTGATCTGATGATGAACTCACTACTAGGAACCATTCAAGCATTCAATGCAGCTGCTCGTCTGTCATATTGTTGAAAACATGCACCCAACCTACATCATTTCCAGGCTTTGCAAACTCTTCTGGAATAAACGTCATTCTATTTGGCTGATGGTTGGTTATATAGTCATTCAGTGGCCTTCGTAGAATCTCTTGACGGTACTCTCCCCTCTAGAAGTGTTCCAGCAACCAAACTTTTAGCAGTAGATTATCACCCTCAAAGTGTCTGAATCCCTGCTTGCACCGATCCAGAGAACGATATATCTCAGCTAAGATCATTGGGATGATAGTGTAAGTTTGTCCTTCGATACCATATATTAAAGTCCTAGCGGCCATGGCTAAGCGAGTATGAATCCTTCCTCTTTGCATTGGAAATATCAACAATCCCAAGAAGTAGAAAATGAACACAAAAACCCGGTGATGCACCCCTCCTAAGGAAGTAATGGATAGGTCATCTTGATGAAGGCGATATGATTTGTTATGCCCATAACGCTCCTAGAAAAACTCAAAAGGGATGTATGACTTTTTTAGACAGAGCAGTTCATCATTCTTCGTAAAACCCAACATTTTCAGAAAACCGCGGGGGGTGAGATTTTATGGCACCAGTAATCCCGGACTTTCCCATATTAACTTGGTGAAACCCCTATTCCTTCTAGGAGATGAGTCATTTATATATTGCCAAATCAAAAAATAGCTCTTTTCTCATCCCAGAACATGGCAGCAGCCTCGATCAGTTCCCTATTTGGTTGAATGTTTAGAAATGATTGTAGGTCACTAAGTACTCTCCTCACATGATTTTTGTCACAAGCTGCAAGGTCTTTCCACCAGTCAAGTAGCAAAGTCGGGATGTTCTGGACAATACCGAACCTGGGGATCTCGTGCTTTATTTCTGCAAACAAATAAAGTTAACCCTTTCTCCCCTCCATATTCGGCTACTTACGAAATAATGATCAACATGTTGGCACATTTTCTCCAAGTAATGCACATAACATGATAGTGTCCTTTGGGATTATGAAATTCCTGTCGAACTTTGGACAAGGTTTATCTTAATAGGTTGTTACGTCAATAATGCTTCAATCTGTACTAGGTTTAGCATGATGCATATACATTTCAAATTGGAGTGGGGTTTCTAGAAAGGTCTAGACTGGTACTTTAAAATGTACAACTTGAGAAGAAAAGGCAGTGGACAGTCGACTGCACCGCTGATTGACTAGTCTGTCGCAAATAAGCCATTCTGATTTTAAAAGGGTGATTTCAGGAAAGCACGGACACTCATCAAGCGTCGCTATGTTGATAATTGGTATGAGTGTAGTATGATGCGGAGCATGCTTAATGAAGAAATAATAACACATTTCTAAGTATTTCCATGATAAAAGTATGCAAATGAAGTAAATAACATAGTAAAGGCAAACATGAAAAGAAGATAAAAGATAAGTGTAACACCCCGAAAAATTTCAAAGTACTTAAGTGTAAGGCCTCGTAAAATTTGCAAAGAAAATAATGTTTCATGGTGCCGAACTATGCTTACGTGTTTGAGGATTATAGAAATTCTTCGCGGTGAGCTTGCTCGCCGCAGCTCGGACCTTTTGGGTTGAACAATGCACAGGAAAGTAAAGGAAATTTTTTTGCCGAAAAAGTGCATTTATGTGGTCCATTATGCGACTACATAATCACTCTGCGAGCCGCACAATGTCCGCATAAGTGAGCAGGAGAGGGCTATTCTGGAAGCAGCTATGCGGTCGACTATGCGACCGCATAACTGTTATGCGGTGCATTATGCGACCGCATAACAGTTATGCGGACCGCATAGTGACCGCATACACAGGCAGTTCTTTTGGCTATTTTATAACCAATTATGCGACTGATATGTGGTCCGCATAACCATTATGCGGTCGCATATGCGACCGCAGAACCTGTTCCGGAGCTTCATTTTTGGGTTTTTAAAACCCGACCCTATTTCTTTAAATACACTCTTTGGGTCATTTTTGAGCTATTATCTGACATTTTAGAGTGAGAGAGGGTGCCTTGGAGTGAGAAGGTGTTCTCTAATAATTGTTCTTCAATTCTTGTCCAAGTTTTAGAAGATTGAGAAGGGAAACTCACTAGGTCTTCACCCTAGAGGTAAGATTCTACACCCTTTCCCTCAATTTCGAATTTTGTGTAGAAATGGATAATTAGCGAGATAATTTCTGGGCAAGAGGGTTGGTTATTTTACATGCATGTGTTATCAAGTGGTGTACAAAGATTGTTGATCTAAAAATGGTAAAGGTTGGGTTGTGGGATGATGGAATCCTCCATAAAAGGATCTTGAAACCTTAATGCACATCTAGTGTTTGATAAAATGCTCAACTGAGCTAGAACCATGATCTTCCTAATTTTGGTTTAATTTGTTATATTTCTAAAATAGATTGAAGTTGCTAAGAATTTCAGAACATTTAGAGTGTAAGGAAGCTCAAGTGAGGTATGTTGGCTAAACTCTTCTTTGAGAATTGGAATTTCTATTATCCTTGTAAGTTCCGAGATGTTGATTATAATTTGAGTATTCCGATAAGTTCTGTGATGAAGATACATGTTCAATCCGTGTTTCAAATGCTCTTATCATATTGCATTATAAATTGAGGATGTGTCCCAAACTATGGATTATGGTATAGAGATTGTGATTCTGATACACCTCCACCCGCATATATATATTGGGGTGAGGCGACATGACCGCTTTGTGTAGGAATGATGGTATTGTGGGACTGCACTTCCACCCGTTTACATTGGGGTGAGGCGGTATGACCTTTTTGTGTATAGTTTTGGTATTGTTGTGGCACCACCACCCGCATACATTTGGGTGAGGCGGCGTAGGCGCTTTGTGTAGGTTCTTGGTATTGTCGTTATACATCCACCCGCATACATTAAGGTGAGGTGGCTGGGCCGCTTGATTTGAGTTGTGGTATTGTACGTACACCTCTACCTGCATGCATTGAGGTGAGGCGGCGGGGCCGCTTTTTGTAAAGATGGCTATAGAGGCTCTAATCTTAAATCCTATAAATGTTGTTGATACCTTTTAATAAATTTGCTATGGTTGAGACGGTTATACTTTTGCCGCACTGGTTCATCATATTCATCTTGTATTTTTGAATTCTTAAATTGGTTTTTTGTTTTCATACTAGTACTATTCGATAGTACTAACATCCCTTTTGCCGGGGGCGCTGCATCTTTAAATGGATGCAAGTGGTTCCACAACAGGAGACATTGATCAATGATAGCAGTACACCTTCTTCCCAGCTGACTTGTTGAGCCCCACTTGATCCCGGGGGCATGTATCTTTTGATATTTATGTATTATGGTTGAGGTATAGCCGGGGCCTTATTACCGACATTATCATTGTACTCTTCTTTATCTATAGAGGCTCTGTAGACATAGTGTGGGTTGTGTATTGGTGTTGGGAAAAGACAAACTATGTTATGTTGTAGTTGTATTACTTGTCCATTTGAGACATTAAAAATGATGAAAGTATTGGTAAGTAATTGGTAATTGCAGACATGACCATTTTATTGTTTAATTAAAGAAAACATATATTCTCTTTATTCATGAATGAGTTTGAGTAGAAGGAATCTAATAGGCTTGCTCAGTCGGGTTCACTCGGTTGACCGCCAGTCGCGCTCCTCTATTTTGGGGCGTGACAAAAAGAAAGACAAAAGAGAGAAGTCAGTTTAGATCATGAAAATATGCGGGAACGTAATGAAGAAGGTAGGGAAATACGGATGGGAGAGGCATAATATAGCAGTCTTAGACAATATGAAGGGGACAAAGAGAGGTCATATATTTCATAACAAATAAATGAGAAGAAGGGAAGGGATGTGCATGTCATAGCAATTTAAAACAGATAAATGTGAATAATGGAAGGGATGTGCATGTCATAGCAGTTTAAAACAAATGAAGAAAAATAAGGAAAGTAATCCACATAAGTCAAGTTCATTATGGTAAGAGCCTAAGTATATCCCCAGCAGAGTCGCCACTCTGTCGGGCCCCGTTTTCTCGCGAAAGCTGTCTTTGATGTGTGATAACTCTTTTAAAGGAGGAATTAAAATAGAATGGTCACCACCTAATGATTTTAAATTGCGTTAGGGCACCTATTTGCGAATACCTTTGTTTGACTAGTCCGTGTCACCAAAGATCGGTTAAGGGCTCAAGTTATTTTGAAGAGAAGGTGTTAGACACTCTTCGAGGTCCACAACTGTGCGTCCCGGCAAAATTTTGAACTATGTGAATTATGTGATTATTCTAGGTGATCAAATAAACAAAGGGGAATATAGAAGTCGAAGAGTCTTATCATAACACATGAGTATTGGTACAAATCCTTAATGATTACAACGATACAACTACATTGGTCTATGTAAATGACTGAGTGTAGATAACCAGCAGTTAAAGAAAGGGGGGGGGGGTTCCTATGTATTATAGCCTAAAGGATCACCCCATGCAACATAGATAATACTTCGCAACTCCCTTAAAGTAGGGGTTGCTTATATTATTCAACGTGCCTAAGGTGGCCAAGTTTGAATTGATTCAAATCTTTGAGTAAATGACCTCGAAATCCGGACTTGAAGGTTCCAATAGGTTCATATGATGATTTTGGACTCGGGCATATGTTCGGATTGAGTTTCAGGTGGGCCGGGAGCATTATAGCGCTTATTGTTGGAAGTTTGCATTTTGAAGGGGTTTTTACTTGAAGTTTATTTTGGTGTTATGTATGTTCGTCTGAAATTCCAAGCCTTGTAATAGGTTTGTATTGTGATTTATGACTTATGGGTAAAATTTGGCATCATTCTGAGTTGCCTAAGTATGTTTCGACGTGATAGGAGTTTCTTGAAATGAGTTTGAAGCTTAAAAGTTGATTAATGAGGTTTTGAGGTGAGATTCTTTATTTCGGTCTTGTTTTATGTTCTCTGAGGCTTTGAATAAGTCCACAGTATGTTTATGGACTTGTTGGTGCATTTGGACGGGGTCCCGGGTGGCTCGGGTGTATTTTAGACCACCCGGAGCAAGTTTGAACTTGGCTGAAATAACTGGTGTGCTTCGCGATCGTGAAGGTTGTCTCGCTATTGTGACGAAGGCTAATGAAGGACTCTAATTATGGAATGAGGAATAAATTATATATTTGAGTTCGTGTAGTCATGAGTAACATTTATCTTCGAAATTGGTTTGCAAATTAGTTTAATAGTTAAATTATAAACTTTTGAGCATATGTTGATTGGTTTATACGACTTTCGATTAGTTTTTGATTGCTCGACGTTGTTTGGGGAGTCCTAGTGAGGTTAAAGAGCAGGATAGTCAACTTGGAAGCGAGGTAAGTCTCTTGCTTAACCTTGTAAGAGGGAATTTAACCCCTTAGGTGTATTAATTTTTGTGCTACTTGTTACGGGGAGCTACGTATGCGGTGACGAGAGTCCGTACGTAGCTATATTTATGTTATGCCTGGTAGACTTAGATTCACATCATGCCTTAATTGTGTAAGATTGAAGTTAGAATAAAAATATAGATTGAGCCTCTTACTTTGGAAAATTGTGAAATACTTGTTGAGCTATAGATTCGTGTTATCTCGACTCGCATGTCCTTCCGTGAGCGAGGTAGTTTCTCTACTCTTATGGGATAGGGTTGTTCGCATCGGCATTGTTGTAAATTACTGTTGTAAATTACTTTTATGGGATCGGCCTATTCACCTCGACAGTATGGTAACGCTATTCTTATGGGACCAGGTCATTCGCCTCGGCAGTATTGTGTATCACATTTCCTATGGGATCACATTGTTCGCCTCGCCAGACTCGTGGTTAATACTTGAGATTGGATTTGGTTTTTGATAACCGTTGATACTCAATTTTAACCTCATATTTTATAAATATCATATATACTTTCGATATATCTTTTTTTGCATCATCACTAATTTACAAGAGTCACATAATTATTTTCTATAATTTCCTTAATTTTTAAGCCTTTAAAAATAATTTTATTGCATTTAAATTGTTCAAATATTTATTAACTACCCTTTGAAATTATTTTGTAATGACTTAATCATTCAAATTTATTATTTACACCCATATATATGTTTTATAACATTTTTACTTCATTTCATATAATTACGTTTGTATTTTGAGGTATTTGTACAATTTTGCAATAATAGCCTACATTATATACATTACTACATTATTTATATTGTTTATAATAAAATAAATTTTTTATATTTTATAATTTTAAGTTATTATTTTCAATCATTTTACTGCATAAGTAATATTTTATTATTTATGAATTACTTTTTATAAAATAATTTAAATAAATTTTGCATATTTAATTTATAGCCCAATACAGAGCTAATTACGGAAAAATATTACAGGCCCAAACACTTAACCACTTCATTTAATACCTCAGCAGCCCAACCAAATGACCTCCACGACCCGTTACCTTTGACCTGCCCCGTTTCCTATTTAAGCTTGGTCGTTGATCTCAAATGATCAATGACCCATAATAAACCTCCCCCTCTCCTTATATCTTTCACCCTCAAACCCTAGAGACAGTTTTCCATTTCTACCGCCTCTACTCTCTTTACTCATCTCTTCTCTTTACAAACCTTAGTCATTGTATCCCTAAACCTCTCCAAATCCGGCCACAGTATGGAATCAATTCGTGATTCTCTTGCCTTATTCTGCATCTACTCACACGTTTATGGTGTTACTTAGCATTTACCAAATTTTGGTAAATTTGGTAAATGCTACCATTCAAGACAAGCCTGATTGGCTCAAATTTTGTGAAGATCTGACAATGTTTCATCTATATATACTCTACAATGAACGATTCTTGCAGTTTCGATCAGATTCATGGCCATTGGACTCAACCAGGGTTACACATATCTTTCACCTCTTTACCGACTATGTTAGGGATTGCATGCCATCTTTTCTTTCCTTATTTAGGTTTAATTGATTGTGTTTCTTTTTTGTCCTTCTTAATCTGTCACAATACAAACCCCTTCCCTTTTTCCCATAAAAGAGGAATTACTACTGCTATGACTACTGTTACTACTACTATTCTCCCACTCTCACTCATTCTATATTATTATGAGACTTTGATTTTTGGCTGGCTAAAAGCCAAGGCCACCGGATTCTGTTCATTAGCCTCCTCCAGTGCAAGCACTGCTCGGAGACCACTTCGAGGCTCTTGTGAACTCTGAAGCACTAGGGATTTGAGGTTTCCTCGTTCTCGAATAATCGAATCGCTTCCTGAGATTTTGAGTTCCTCATTTTTGTTTACTTTGTTCATAACGAGTTAGCACTTTCTACTATTGTAATTTTACTTCCCTCTGATTGTGTTTATGTTATGTGCGTTAGAATTACTGGGATTCCTTTGAGCTTAATGTTATGCCACTTCGTGTATAAGCCTTCTTGTTTTAATGCCATCCTGTAGTTTTAATTTTGTTCTAGTCTTGATTTTTGCATAGTTAGCTAAGTTGATTCATGACTTGTTTGATGTTTATTGCATCTTGTTCAGATTTCTTGGAAACCATGTCATTGCTCAGAGTTGCTTTCTTCATGTTGAATCCCTTATGCATCACCTGTTGTTTCTCTGCAAATCATGAGATGACACTGTCTAAATGGTTAGCCTAATGTACTCTTCCTTGACATTACAAGCCTTAATACAGGCATATTGTAGATGTCCAACCTGATTGATTGCCCATCTTCATGTTTAAGTGTAATTGGTTACTTAAAGACTGTTTCGTATAATGAATCTATGACTTAGAATCTCCTAGGGAACTAATGCATGCCCAGAACTTATTGGAATATGTCTTTGCTGAGTCTTTCATGTACACCTATTATTTCCCTAGAATCAACTTGTGACTATATAAATTCTATATGCGAATACTGTTACAATGCCTAGGCAAACTTGTTTCTTTATTTTGGTGTTGTGTGCTCATTGATCGCTTAATACTCCTAGGGTGAATTCCAATATATGTCTAATCTATTTCTCCTTATGTCGACTAAAATAAGTCTCAGTCCTCTTCAAGTGATGCCTACTTGCCTTATTTACCTTAAAGTCAGCTTCTTCTCATCTGCAATGGATGCTTACTTGGTTGATTTAAAACCTTTGTGTGGTGATTGATATTTGCATGAATATTTCACATGTTAAGTTGTAACGACACGGTCGGTCATTTTGAGTGTTGTAGCCTAGTTGCCCCATTTACTTCTTATTTTATGCTCAATTGTCGTTATGTGACTTGCCGGTGTAGTTGGATTGGTTCCGGAGATATTTCGAAATGAATTGAGACACTTAGTCTTATGGTTGGAAGCTTAAGTTGAAGAGATTGACAGGATATTGACTTATGTGTAAACGACTCCAAAATGAAGTTTTGATGCTTCCAATAGCTCCGTATGGTGATTTTGGATTTAGGAGTGTGTCCGAATAGTGATTTGGAGGTCCATAATTGAGTTTGGTTAGAAATGGCGAGAGTTGGAAAATTATAAGTTTGGAAATTGAGATATTTGACCGAGAGTTGACTTTGAGGTTACCAGGCTCGAATTTTGGTTTTTGGAGTTGGAATAGGTCCGTTGTTTCATTTACGACGTGTGTGCAAATTTTTAGGTCAATCGGACGTGTTTTGGTAGGTTTTGGCATCGATTGTAGAAGTTTGAATTTCTTAGTTTTTGTTAGGCTTGAATTGAGGTGTGTTTCGTATTTTTGATGTTATTTGATGTGATTTGAGTTCTTTATTAAGTTTGTATCGTGTTTTAGGACTTGTTGGTGTGTACGGTCAAAACCGATTAAGTCAGTCATATAACTGACAAGGTGATAATACTTCGATCAAAGGGTATTTGCGTGACGACGGGTCAGGGTTCGAAGTAAGGGTGTAGAGCTTCAAGCTCTAAGACCGATCAACGACAAGCTCGGTATCATTATCGAGATCATATCCAAATCGAACTATGAGGCAAAGCAGAGATTATCGAAGATGCATAGACCGACCAACACTCACCCCGAATATCGAGACTTCAAGTCAGAGTCGAGCTCGAACCAAGGCCGAGGGCTTGATCCAATACCGAGCTCGAGCCGGTATCGAGCTCACAGACAAAAGCCTTTGCAACCGCACTAGGGGAGAGAATCTTGGCAGGAATCGAGGAAAAGATAATTCATCATGGGTTCTCCACTATATATTTTTTATATAGATAAAGTAGGATCCCTTTACTATAAAGGGGGGAATCCTTGTAAGCATAAAGGATAGATTGTAAAAAAGACAACTTCAGAGAGATTAACACTTTTGGGCTCATTTACTTTGCCTTGGTCATCAATATTTCCTTTTTAACTGCCTTATATTTCATTCTATATGTCTAAGAATATATATATATTTCTATCTCACTCTGCAATTTGTATCAAGTTATATCACGTATCCTTAGAACCATATACAAATTTAAATCTATCCAATTTTTTGGGTAAACAATTGGTATGTTTGGTTGAGGTCCCGGGGGCCTCGAGTAGAGTTCGGTTGGTTAACGAATCAAAGTTTGGACTTGAGGGAATGCTGGAGTTCCAGTTCTTGTGCGATCTCACCTGCGATGGAATTGGACGTAGGTTTGTGACCGCATAAGGGAAATCATGAACGTAGAAGGACTGATTGATGTCATTCTGAGCTGGAGAGACTAGAGAGATTGATGACTGAGGGAGGCCGAGGGCCTGATTGTGAGGATATTTTTGGGATCGGGCTGCACGCCGCAGAAGGCCATGTTGGCTAATAATATATATATATATATATATATATATATATATATATATATATATATATATATTATTACTATTATGTGGATCGGGGCTGCCCGCCTACAGCTCGTCACTATATTCAACCTAAGGCTAGGTTTGTTACTTAATTAGTACATGGGGTCAGTTGTACTAATACTCCACTTTTGCACATTGCGTGTAGATGTTGGCTGTTGTTGCTATTGTGCTTGATGGTTGCGGGATTTGAAGATGTACCTGCGTTCCTGTTGTAGCTGCCTCTTATTCATGGTATTCTTAGATTTATAAAAGTTCTGTTTATGTACAATTCAAACAGACTATGTATTTATTTTATTTCAACTTTGTAAACTCTATTCTTAGAAGCTCATGATTTGTACTACCAGTTCTTGGGGATTGTATAAGATTAAGACCTTTATTTACTTAAATTGCTTTAATAATTATTATTGGAATTGAATAGTTGGTAATTGGCTTACCCTAATGGGTTGGGTTAGGTACCATCATGACTAGTTGGATTTTGGGTCGTGACAGATCCGTCATTACGTGTTTTCTTAAAAGACGTATGTTACAGGGATTGTCAAGAGAATCGACTCAGGTATGTTGATGCTATCCCTTCTTTCCGTTTGGTATGATCCAAGTAACGATACGTAAACGTAATGTTATTTCATAAATAGTTCTACTCTTAGTAACTAAGAAGGTATACGTTGTTCATTCACGTAAAATGATATTCAAAGCATGCCTAACTATGTTCTTAACACTCTATTAAGGCATTCAATAAAGATGTTAATGTTTGCAATTGTATTATATGCATCATCATTTACTATCGAGCTACGCCCGGTTGGGCAGTTATACATTTACCACCGAGCTACGGCCGGTCGATCAGTCATGAATTTACCACCGAGCTACGACCGATTGGACAATTATACATTTACCACCGAGCTACGGCCGGTCGGGCAGTCATGCATTTACCACCGTGCTACGGCCGGTCGGACAGTTACCACTGATCAGTTGGGCAGTCATGCATCATAAGATATGGACAATAGTCTCAATGAGAAGTGTTATATATATATATATAAGTATAATAAGTATGCATATACGGTGGTAGTTCGGAGATTCAGGTTGATTATTATATGTCTTTAATTAATGTTGACTTATTGTTATGTTTCAGTTCCTCCTTACATACTCGGTACATTATTCGTACTGACGTCTTTATGTTGGGGACGTTGCATTCATGCCTGCAGGTATAGATAATCAGTTTGACGAGCCCTCATAGTAGACGAGGTTAGCATTCAGCGAAGGATCGGTAAGACTCCACCTCATTTGGAGTTCAACCGAGTCTATGAGTCATCCTGTCAGAGTTTTGCTACAGACTTATGGGTTGGCCGGTGCACTGTCCCATTTGATGTCAAATAATCTTAGAGGCTTTGTAGAAAATGGTTCATTTTGTACAGTATGTCAGAGGCCTTGACGGCCCATATGGATACATGTTTTAAGAAAAATGGTTCATTGATACAACGCATGCCATTTATAGTTATACATTATGAGTTGTGGCCATGTTGGCCCATGATAGTTACAAAACAATAATGAGTTAAATAGTGGTTTGCTCGGGCTAGTACGACACCGGGTTAGAGAGGCTATAGGGTATTTAGGAAATGTTATCCTTCTTTTGCTTCCAGATCGTGCGTTAGAGCTGAGTCGTAAGAAGTCAGTATGAAGCTTTCGCCAGATTTTATATGCACTAAGGGTGCACGTATTACAGTTGAGCTTTAAGGTGTAAGTTCCACATATATGGAAGGGCAATTATGAAAGAAACAGAAGATACGATGCGATATTGAAAAGTAAGTAAGGTAAAGGTGAAGAAGATACGAGATACTCAAGTACAAAAGGTTGTGAATAGGCGATACTTCAGACAGAGGTTGGGTTTTAGTTTAGTTTACAGAGGAGGCCCTAGCGAAAGTTTTATAAATATCTAAGAGTTAACATTCGAGGATGAATGTTTCTAAAGGGGGGAAGGATGTTACATCCCGTACTTTAATATTAGGATGAGTCGTAGTAATCCATCTGAGCTTGAAGGGATTAAGACCATTCATGAGAATATAGAGAATTTGTGACTATGTTATTGTAAGACCCCGTAAGTTTAACAACCTTGATACCGTTATATACATTTGATTTGGTATTTTGAATGGAACATTCTTGTAAAAAGAAAACAAGGTTTGAAAAATATGATTTTATATAGTTATTAATATTATTACTTTCGAATATGCTTTAAATTATTCACATAATATGAGAAAGGTTATGAGATTTTCTTTATTGTAAAGATAGAAATTATTTTTTCACAAGAAGAGAAGGTTATCTTTTTACCATTTTAAGAATTTAGCATACGAAAATTTGTACTCTTTTTATGAGAATAGGAAAATTAGAAGTTGAGAAAATATAGGTATTTTTACTTGGATGTTTTAATAAAATAATAGTATATGCATTGATTTTATATGGTACCATAATTTATTAATATTTTAATAGTAGTACTTTAGGATGAGGACAAGAGTATTTTTGAGGTTATAAGCATGTATGTTATTTATAAGAAGCGATAAGTAAATTCGTGAAGGTGAGAGGAGAAGCGAATCGATAAAAGTGAGTTTTCGTCGAAGTTTGACAATTTGGGATAAAATACGGTCTAAGCTATAATACCCAGTATTTGTGGACTAGTGCCATACAAGGTACCACATGATCATGATAGTAAGGTGTATAAAGTATGTTAAAGTTAGTAGTATTTTAAGTAATTTGAGATAATTCTTATTTATGTGGATAAATGGGTAATTAAAGACTTTTAGTGGGAGACTAATTAAAATCTTTGGATAATTAAAGAACCCCAAACATGGCAACTCCCCCTTCCCATATAATGACTCTTAATAAAGAGTGAAAGGTGGCACATTTTAAGAATGAAATGTGACAAAAGTCTTGAAAGATGGGGCCCACACCACCAAGACATTAAAATCCATTCTCTATTTCACTTAAAGAGATGTGGATATCTCTTTAACCTCCCTAATTCACTTAAGCAAATTCAAAACAAGAATTTTCATATTAGCATCCTTAGTAACGTGACATTTAGCTTCAGCAAGAATTCAAGGAAGAATTCAAGAATTCAAGCAAAAAATTCTTTAAGCATCTTAGCAATGTGACTTTGTTTGCAATTCTAAAGAAGCCCGGTATAATCTTTCACAAGAATATCATACGGATTTTTTCCTACTTCGATCCGCCATTACGTGTTTTCGCAAAAGACGTATGTTAGAGGGATTGTCAAAAGAATCGGCTCAAGTATGTTAAGTCTATCACTTCTTTCCGTTTGGCATGATCCAAGTAACGATACATAAACGTAATGTTATTTCATAAATGGTACTTATACTATATATACTAAAAAATATTGATAATGATGTAAGAAGAATAATCTATGAGAAATTACTTACTTTTGAAATAATAGAAATAATGGATCAAAATTGGACAGAATTAATTATACCAGAAATAGACTTATATGAATTAGATCTATATTCTGATAACACATAATGAATAATATATATCTACAACATTGGCAACAAACTACCGAAAGCATAGAACTACTGACAAATTTAGTAAAAACTAATATAGAAGAATACCAAAGAACCCAAGATATAGAATATATAGAATATATATTAGAAAGCTTAAAAGAAATAATTAGATTAATTCCACTACAAAAAGAATATTATGAAAAAGCTTTTACATTTGACTAAATTATAAATGAAATCAAATAAAAATAATAAGGACACTAAAAATGGTATCAGAGCTATAGATTAAAAATGAACAAAGAAGAATTTGCTATAGATGAAAAGACATATGAAAACCAAGATGGATTGAAAATAAAAATAATATTTTCAAATTTAGGCAGAAGATATAAAAAAATAGGAGACCAATTATACCTAATGATAGAAAAAGAAACAGCAAGATTAGAAGATAGCTTGACAGCTTTGACAAGAATAAGAAAAGAAAATGAAAAAATTGATAAGAAAAAAGAAATTGAAATTATCAAAAATCAAGCAAACAGGGAAATACAACAATTAGAAGAAACTAAAAACACAAAAATTATAGCATTAGAAAAAGAATTAAACATGTTAAAAGCGCTATATGAAAACAAGCAAAGAGAGAAAAATAAAGAAATAGAATTAACAGATGAGATAAATAAATTTAAACAAATATTACAACCAGAAGAAATTTCCAGAATTGAAGAAATAGATAACAATATAGACGACCAAAAGTCAGAATCAAGTGAAATAAGTGAAACATATACAGAACTTTTAGAAAATATAGAAAAAATAAAAAATATAAAAATAAATACAGGAGATGTAAATATGGAAGAAAAACCTAGTACATCAGGTGTAAAAAATCCAAAAGGAATAAACCCAAATTATTATACGGTTAACTATGAACAATTTGATAGAAATAATACGCTATGGGATAGTAGATTAAATAGAAAATGGACACCAAAACCAATATCAGAACAATATAATTTTTTAGATTTAAATTGCGTAGCAGATATAAATAAAACAATCCAACTATGGATAGGATATTTATCTAAACAATTGGTAGATAATAAAATAGGAATGGCAGAAACACCAGGATATATAGAAAGAACACTCATAGGAACAGTAAAATTATGGTTGCACAATTTAACAAAAGAAAGTATAGATACCTTAAGAAGTAATAAAAAATTTAATGGTGAATTAGCAACAACAAATATAGAAATATTATACAAATATGAAATAGCCATAAGAAACGAATTTAGTAGTATGACTACAGAAATTGAAGAACAAAATAAGGAAAAACAAATAAATAGAAACCTAATAACAAAATTAGCAATATGTAATATGTGCTATATAGATGAATATACTTGTGCATTTAGAGAATATTATTATAAAGGAACATATAATACAGAAGAAGGCAAAGAAATAAGGAAATTATATTTCACAAAATTACCAGAACCTTTTAATTCTAAAATAATAAAAGACTGGAATGAAGCAGGAGTAACAGATACTTTAGGAGCTAGGATAAAATTTCTACAACAATGGTTTGTACAATTATGTGAAAAATATAAAGAAGAAACAAAAATAGAAAAAATATTAATAAAAAACTTAAGATGTTGTAAAAATAAAACAGCACCACAATTTGGATGTACAGATAAATATAATAAATATAATAAAAAATGAAAAACAAAGAAATATAATAAATATAAATCAAAATATAAAAATAAAAAACCAAGAAAAAGATATTATGTAAAAAATTATCAGACTAAAAGATCATTTAGACCAAAAAAGAAACTAACAGAATGTACTTGTTATAACTGTGAAAAATTAGGACATATAGCTAAAGACTGTAAAGCACCTAAAAACCTAAAGAAAAAGCAAATAACCGAAATCATAATTGATGATGAAGAATATATGCAGATGGAATATATAGATTATGAACTAGATAGTGAAGATAGTATATACGAAATATCAGATACAGAAGATGAAATAGAAAATGAAATAACTAAAGAAGATAATGAAATCCAATGACTGAAAAATAATAGAAGTAATAACACGTGAAGAATATAAAGATGAAGAATCCTCAGAACAAAAAATTATATTTGATAATAATATATTTGAACAAATAAAAGGAAAAGAATTAGACCTCAGTGTCGAAAAAATATTTGAAGTACCTACAATAAAATATTGGTTTAAAAGACAAAAAGAAGAATACTACGTAGTTAGCCAAAAAGAACATATAATTGACTGTAAATATACAAAAGGAAAGGCCAAAATACCAATAATAAACAAAAGAATAATAAACAAAGAAATACAAGATATAAAAGCAAAAAACCCAATTAAATATGTACACTTAGGAGGAACTGAAATACTAATAAAAGCATATTTTAGGGAAGGAATAGATACCCCTATAGAAATATATTTAGCAGATGATAGAATAATAAAACCTATAGAAAAAAGCATAACAAGTGCAATAAAAGGAAATCTCATATATCAAAAATTTACATGATAATGCCATTACTGCAGAAACAACACAAAACATAGTATTACATTGGAAAGATTTAGAAATATTCAGCTAGATTAAATATATCTTACGCAAACTAATTAATCTTATGAAATCGTTAATTATTCATTATTGATATAATGATATATTAAGAAGTGAATATTTAGATAGTACTTGTCCTTTACATATATGCTTATCTAAGTCATCGATTATATATTCTTTTTTGGCTAACTACGTAGTAATTCTTCTTTTGTGTCTTTTAGACCAATTTCTTCTAATTGTTGGTATTTCACAAATGTTTGCTTGATTTCTGATAATTTCAATTTCTTTTATTCTGTATCAATTATCTTTATTTTCTAATATACTTATTCTTGTCATAGCTGTCAGGCTATCTTCTAATCTTGCTGTTTTCTTTTTCTATCATTAGGTATAATTAGTCTCCTATTTTTTTATATCTTCTGCCTAAATTTAAAAATATTATTTTTATTTTCAATCCATCTTGGTTTTCATATGTCTTTTCATCTATAGCAAATTCTTCTTTGTTTATTTTTAATCTATAGCTCTGATACCATTTTTAGTGTCCTTATTATTTTTATTTAATTTTATTTATAATTTAGTCAAATGTAAAAGCTTTTTCATAATATTCTTTTTGTAGTGGAATTAATCTAATTATTTCTTTTAAGCTTTCTAATATATATTCTATATATTCTATATCTTGGGTTCTTTGGTATTCTTCTATATTAGTTTTTACTAAATTTGTCAGTAGTTCTATGCTTTCGGTAGTTTGTTGCCAATGTTGTAGATATATATTATTCATTATGTGTTATCAGAATATAGATCTAATTCATATAAGTCTATTTCTGGTATAATTAATTCTGTCCAATTTTGATCCATTATTTCTATTATTTCAAAAGTAAGTAATTTCTCATAGATTATTCTTCTTACATCATTATCAATATTTTTTAGTATATATAGTATAAGTATCTTATAACTAAGATCATCATCTATTAAGTAAGTGTTCATTTTATCATATGATTTGCTAAACATATTCCTTTTAATCTCTATGTCTATTATCCTTATTCATCATATTATAATAAGTTATTTTGATCATCTTTTCTGGTCACTACCATGATTTTCTGCTTCAATCAGTTACCCTAACAGCGCTTCAACTTTGTTTACTCCCCTAAACGGCCTCTCTGCCTACCGGTTTCAACCTTAGGATGCATAGTCTGGGCTTACCTACTCTTAGCATATTTTCATGGCAAACTTTCTCAAGATGATTTCTATAACAGTACTATTATATGAAGGATAATTATAATTTACATATTAGAGATTATCAGGAATATAATAATTTATCTACTCATAATTATAATATGACATACCTGTTTTTGTAGGTTCTTGATATCTCCTTGTTGATCCATAGCTTTTCTGTATTTTTATCTTTAAGTATATCTAGAGAGTAAGAGAAGAGAGAAGTATTTGGATGCCTGAAGATGCAGCCTGTTTTTTATTCATAATCGAAAGGCTATTTAAAGATTACAAAAATGACTCTTACTATTCATGAACGACCTTTACTGTTCATGAAACTGACTCTTACTATTCATGAACGACCTTTACTGTTCATGAAACTGACTCTTACTATTCATGAACGACCTTTACTGTTCATGAGACTGACTCTTAATTTTGTAAAGTAAAGAACTATTTACTTTACGACTTTTACAAAAAATAAAATAACATTAAAGAAAAGAAAAGAATCTAATAAATCTTTTATTTTATCTTGTCTGCCATAGTTTTTGTCGTTTAGCTTGTCGTCTTCTTCTCGATTATTCCAGTTGTACGTCTGGAACAATGTTATCTTCTCCTGTGCATTTTGAGCATATGTGGTCTGGGTATTTGTGACTGATTAATTTGCAATATCTTGTTAACAGTTCTGGAGAGATGAAATTCGTCCTTATAGCTCTTGTGATTGTAGGTTGTTCTAGTTTTAAAAGACTTAAGACCCATTGTCTTAATTCCTCCATATCTGCTTCTCGTGTCTCTCTGCAATTTGAATATATCATTGTTTGTTCTCTTGAATAATAACTCCAAATCGCATTCTAATTTAGGTAGTTGTTTGCTAGTTCATTTAGTATAGTGGATATTCCAATAATCCTTTTATTTGCATAAAAGTCTGGAATATTTATTTTTTCTATCTCTTCTTGTTCTTCTATTCTTTCTGGTATGAGCATTTCTCTTGTAAGTCCGATCTTGATAACTTATATGATAGGCTTTATTTCTTCATATAATATCTCTGCTGTAGCTGAATAAAATCTTATATAGAATAATGTTCCTTTAGTTATTCTTTTGTATTGCATAAATGCTCTGTGTAGCTCTGTTATGGTAGCTATCTCCTGTCCTGTTTGTGTATATACAGTATCTAGTAATCCATAATTGTAGCAGGTGGCTACTAGTTTTGCATTTGTATTTGGTAGGGCTATTAATTTATTGTATCCTGTTAGATAATGGGTAATATAATCTTCATTTGGATTCTGGGTAGTTTGGGATCTTGGGTTTTTGTTTAAAAAGTTTTGTATTTTGTGTATGTTATCTATATATGTATGGGTTATATGATTGTATGTCTTTTTGGCTTGGTTCAAACTCTCTTTGTAGGTATTTATCTGTGGTGGTAGGAATATTTCGTTCTGGGTATTTTGGATTTTCTGTACGAATGGTTTTGAAAATAAATTGTTCATATTTATGTTTGTGTATCTAGGTTTAATTTCTTCCTTCTTCTTTGCAGATGAACTGCTAACTGTGCTGCTTCCTGCAACTGTATTTAACAAACTGTTATGAGTTTTTAGGTGTTTCTCAACGTCACCTTCTAGCTCTGGAATTTTAGAGACTTTCGATCGTCTTATCTCCGCATTTTTTGAGTCATGCTGCTGACTACTAGCTGTTTTTCTTATTATCTGTATCTCTTCATCCATACTTTCCACTTTCTTACAAAGTGTAGTCATGGCTAACAGTAGATTTTCCATTGTATTATCTGGGTCAGTTTAGGTAGCTTTGTCTTGACAAGTAATCTGCAACAACATTCTTGTTAGTAGTGATTATTTCAATTGTAAATGTAAAGTTTAATATATTTAATACCAGTCTGCGTATTTCTTTTGTTGTAACTGAATCTTGTACTTTTCTGGTTATCCACCATTTTACTTGGGTATTATCTGTTCTTACAATAAATCTGTTGTAAACTATATATGGTTCAAATGCTAATAAACATTTATATAATGCAAATAATTCTTTTCTATTTATTTCCCATTTTTCTTGTGGTTCAGTATAAGATCCTGAATAATATCTGCAATGATGTTCTATTTTTTCTTTATCATATTTATATTTAAGAACTCCTCCATAACTATGATTACTTGAATCTGTTTCTACAATATAAGTAAATTTCTTATTTTCATCTGGGAAGTATAATTTTGGTAGTTTCTTACACAATATTTTAATCTTCCTTATTTGTTCCTTATCTTTTTCATCGAACCCATATTCTACATCCTTTTTTAGTTTTTTCTGTAAAGGTTTTAGGTTTTCTGCTAATTTAGGTATATATTCTCTTACTTGGTTTACTAATCCTAAAAATATTTGTAATTTCTTTTTTGTATCTATGTTTTCATCAAGATTGATTATTTTTTGTACTATGTGTGTTTGCATTTTTATTTCATTTTTATCTATTTGTATTCCTAAAAATTCTATCTGATTCTTCATAATTTCTGCTTTGGTTTTGCTTAAGCTTATACCAGAGTTTTCTATAATATGTATGAATTTTTCTAATAATTTTATATGTTCATCTTGTGTTCTTGAATATAGTAATATATCATCTATATATACTATACAATTCTCTAGTTGGTTAAAATAATTATCCATAAAATGTTGGTATCTTCCTGGTGCATTTTTATATCCAAATGGTAAAACATTCCATTCATAAAATCCTTGTGGTACTGTAAATGCTGTTAGTTTTTTAGATTCATCTTCTAATTTTAGATGGTAAAATCCTGATTTACAGTCGAATTTACTAAAGTAATTATATCCTTGGATTTGTCTTATTTTTAATATCTTGTTAGGTATTGGGTAATTATATTTTTTAGTTTTTGCATTTAAATTTCGGTAATCTATAACCATTCTGCTTTTTCCTCTTTTTTGTTCACTATGTTTATTTACTATAAATGCTGGACTTGTATGTTTACTATTACTTTCTTGTATATACTTGTTATCTAATAATTCTTTTATATGCATTTTAAATTCTACTAAATCATCAAAGTTATATTTTAAGGGTTTTTGTGTTATTATACTATTTTCTTCTATTAATTCTATTTTTATTTTTGTCTTATGTTTATTCCATCCTTTTAGAGGGTTATCATTATATAATTTTTCTAATTCATTCTAGATTATTTTTACTTTGTCTATTGTAAATATGATAATTTTTAATTGGGTAGTTGTATTTTTACTTATATTTTCTAATTTTTGTGTGATTTTTTCATTTCCTCGTATCCATTCTGTAGTTTTTCGTTGTTTATTATTTACCCTTTTTGCTCCTACTTTATTTTTACATGGTGTGGCAATCCACCAGTGTGTTTTTATTATTATGTGTGGGTATAATTTTTCTAAAAATGGCATTCCTAGTAACATATCTTTCGTAGTAAATTCAAAGTTATATATTTCTTCTATAATTAATATTTTATCCCATATTTGTATTTTTACATTCTTGGCTTTGTAGTTAATCATACTTCCTTCATTATTAAATCCTGTTACTATCATATGTATTTTTAATTTTTCCCATTTATCCGTTGGTAAATAATTATATTTACATATATTAGCTTCTGCCCCTGTATCTATCATTGGTGTATAGTATCTATTATAATATCCTTCTACTATGATTTTTGTGAGTATATATATTTTCATTCTTCTGTTCTTTTTATTATTATTTTCTTATCTTTGTATGTTATAGTTAATTGCTTATCTCCTAGACTGTATGGTTTTACCTTTTCTAACCATTTTATTCCTAGTGTAATATTTTCATTTTCGTTTTCTTGACATATTTTAAATTGTATTATTAGAGGTATTCCTCCAATAATTATTTCTTTTTCTGTTATTTCTTCATTTATTATTAATTCTTTAGGTAATTCAGGGCATAATTGTTCAGTAGTTATTATTTCAGTTTCTGTTACTAATTCTCTTATAATATAGTTTTCTTCTTGTCCTGTATTTATTAATATTTGATATTTTCTTTGTTCCATGATTCCAGTTATATAGTAGTGGTATGTATTTATTTTTTCTTTTGTGTTTCTTATTAAATTTTTTGGGATTATATATTCTCTTCTTGATGTACTTATTCTTGATGATGTTGGTGTTTCATAAGTTAATTGGTTTGGTATACTTGATGTACTTAATCTTTCTTTTACTATTTCTAAATCTTCTTCCATGTCAATTTCTTTATAGCTATATTCATTATTGTCAATAACTGTAGCTATTCTTTCAAACGGGTTTTCTATTTTGATTTTATTAATTTTATTTTTTGCTGCTATTTTATATTTTGTTGTTAAGACGTATAAGTTTTTACATCTAGCTGTAAATATTTTACTTCCAGGTGTTAATTCTATTCCTGACATTTTTCAGTATAATACTCATTTTTAATCTATATTCTTATCGTTTATTGCTATTGAATAATTGGCACTTATTATGAATTTAAATTTTTGATATATGAGATTTCCTTTTATTGCACTTATTATGCTTTTTTCTATAGGTTGTATTATTCTATCATCTGCTAAATATATTTCTATAGGGGTATCTATTCCTTCCCTAAAATATGCTTTTATTAGTATTTCAGTTCCTCCTAAGTGTACATATTTAATTGGGTTTTTTGCTTTTATATCTTGTATTTCTTTGTTTATTATTTTTTTGTTTATTATTAGTATTTTGGCCTTTCCTTTTGTATATTTACAGTCAATTATATGCTCTTTTTGGTATTATATGCATCATCAGTACCACCGAGCTACGGCTAGTTGGGCAGTTATACATTTACCACCGAGATACGGCCGGTCGGGCAGTCATGCATTTACCACAGAGTTATGGCCGGTTGGGCAGTTATACATTTACCACCGAGCTAGGACCGGTCGGGCAGTCATGCATTTACCATCGCGCTACGGCCGGTTGGACAGTTACCACTGATCAGTTGGGCAGTCATGGATCATAATATATGGACAATAGTCTCAAAGAGAAGCATTATATATATATATATATATATATATATATATATATATATATATATATATATATATATATATAATAAGTATGCATATACGGTGGCACTTCAGAGATTTAGGTTGATTTTATATGTCTTTAATTAATGTTGACTTATTGTTATGTTTCAGTTCCGCCTTACATACTCGGTAAATTATTCACACTGATGTCCTTTTGTTGGGGACGTTGCATTCATGCCTGAAGGTATAGATGATCAGTTTGACGAGCCCTCATTGTAGACGAGGTTAGCATTCAACGAAGGATCGGTAAGACTCCACCTCATTTGGAGTGTAGTAGAGTCTATGCGTCATTGTATTAGAGTTTTGCTACAGACTTATGAGTAGGCTGGTGCACTATCCCATTTGATGTCAAATAATCTTAGAGGCTTTGTAGAAAAAGATTCATTTTGTACGGTATGTCAGAGGCCTCGACGGCCCATATGTATACATGTTTTAAGAATGATGGTTCAATGATACAACGCCTGCTGCTTATAGTTATACATTATGAGTTGTGGCCATGTTGGCCCACGATAGTTACAAAACAATAATGAGTTAAATAGTGGTTTTCTTGGGCCAGTTCGACACTGGGTGCTAGCCACGCCTTCATAGGTTTGGGGGGTGACAGAAAGTAGTGACGAGCTGGAATAATGTACGAGTCCAACGCCAATAGCCAACAACAATCCATAAAAATGTAAAGCAAGTAATAAAAGAAGTAACTCAGAGATAGAATGCCCAGCTAAATCATGATTTCTGAAAATAGTTCTACCTTTCTAGTATATTAGTGAAAACCCAAATCGTTTACCGAAGTTTCCAAAAATATGAGTAAGTTTGAAAACTGCATTTTTTTTTCTAAAAATCCTTTCAACAATAAATAAGGTGTTTCATTTTCTTTCTAGATAGCAAGTGTAGAATACATCTCTATGCCCATATGCCAACATGTGTGAGAAGCCATATATTACATGATACCGTACAGCATGAGGAAAATACATCTCTATGACTGTATGTCATATGTGCATGTCAATGCAATCTATCTCAGAGATGAACTCATGTACTCACACTCTCAGAGTACTCAATCTCACTGTCTCACACATTCCAGTCATCATGATCAATCACTCAGTTCTGTGTATGGCCAATCCGGCCCAGGGAACATCCATCCCGGAATATATACATCAACTGACCATCAGTCACTCAGTACTGAGTAGGGCAAATCCAGCCTGCGGGGAAGATCCATCCCAGGTATAAATGCTTCGGAAAAGATCTATGTCCAGGGAAGATCCATCCCGCAATATAAATCAAACATGCTCGATGGGGGTGTGTTCACACCCCGGAGGGGCTCCTATAACACAAGGGCTATCATAAATCAGTAAAAACCCACTGCGGCGTGCAGCCCAATCCCATAAATATAATCAATATAACATGCTGCGGCGTGTAGTCTGATCCCATAATATCATTCATACTCAGACCTTCGGCCTTACTCAGTTGTCAATCTCTCTAGTCTCACAGGCTCACAATGCCATGAAACTATCCCAAAATGATGATATGATGTGTCAATAAATGGTAACAGAGACTGAGATATGATATGCGTATGAATGCGTATGACTGAGTATGTAATGTAATGAAAGCAAATAACTCTACAACAGAAATGACATCAGTGTGTCTCAACAGGATAACCATGTAGCCTAGACATGGTTTCTAACATGGGTCACAACTCAATAGCTCAAGTACGTAGAAATTCCATGGTTATAGATAAGATCAGGTAACTACACAGTACCATAGGAATAACAGAGTCACAACTCACACGGTGCACGCCCACACGCCCACACGCCCACAAACCCGTCACCTAGCATGTGTGTCACCTCAACACCAATCACACAACACGTAATTCAGGGTTTCATATCCTCAACACCAAGTTTAGAAGTGTTACTTACCTCGAACAAGACAATTCCAATACCAAGCAAGCCAAGCGATGCTCCAAAAATGCCATCTCGTGCGAATCGACCTTTGAACAGCTCAAAACTAGCCAAAAGCAACTGTAATACATCAAATAATTCCAAAGTAAACAAACCCATCGATAAATGTTGAATCTTTAATCAAAACCCCAAAATTTGCCAAAAAGTCCAACCCGGGCCCGCACCTCGGAACCTGAAAAAGCTCATGATATACGGCATAACTCAAATACTCATAGCAAAATCTCCAATCACAGTAGCTGCCCAAAACAACCCAAATCTGGTAATAAACTTCATGTCAAACAAAACCTCGTTCTAAAACCTTCGTACACTGCTGATGATGAAAGAAACACGCGGAAACACATAACCATTCATCAGATCAACAAGTCATGGAGCTCCCTCTCCTTCAACACCAACTATAGCCAATTTCTAAGCCGACTTCTGATATTTTCCTTCCAAATATACCGCAATCAAATCCGATCACACCCATCCTAGATCTGACAACTTCATCTTATCAAATACCAACTACTCTACTGACATGCCACACCAGTACTACCCAGAGCCACAAACTGTGCAATCCATGCACCAATACACAATAATTCAAATGTACTCAAATATGGAAAATAACTAAAATGACAGAACCGTCCCGCAAGCTCAACAAACACCGTAGAACCATAACACACTAATCTAACAAAAAGGATCATATCTCAATATAACTCTGCCGCAATATGCGACCCCATCCAAACACTGGTCCATATGAGATACTTTAAGTCTCCTGGCCCAAAATCAATAACCATGCGCAACTCGACATCAGGTACCCAAGGTGAATGACTATCACCACGAAAAAGAAGATGACATAATGCCACACAAACTCGAAAGAACATAAACAATGCGCAATCAATCATGCAACACCCAAATACCCATCTCGCCCCAATTCTGCTATAAGGCCTCAATAGAACCGAACCAAGTGTGCATATAACCAACGAATCACACCCCTTGTAGAATAGAAGAGTAATACATAGAACATAACATAACACAAATAAGCTCAACTCTAACCGAATGGCACATCTCTCAACAACAACAGTACATAGTCAACCCATTCGACCAGTGTAGAATACACATCCTCATTGGGCGTACAAATTGGACCTGAATCAACTCTGGGCATTCACAAATAGAAAACTAACCTTCCGAAGGTCCACAATGACTGAATAATAACACATGCTATCATCCGGCTATCTTTGGCCACATCTTCACAGTCCACAACCATGAAACAATCTGCTTCTAAAAATTCTCGGTCTCCAAATCCATAGAACACATGAATCACGATATCGGATCCCAACTCCACTGCCCGAATGTCTAACACATCTCTCATACACGATCACCCCATGAGTAATACCTCTATAATTCTTCCGTGCCACATTGAAAAGTTTGAATATCAATAATAGATCAACCCGGCGAGCACTGCAATCCTAATGAAGCATCCATAAGTCAAAACACAATATGCCTTCTGAAATGCACACCCTTCTCAGGCAATACCAAGTAGTAATATCACTCACCTAGTCATCTGAAACCGTCCATGATGCCTAAGAATTTATGTCCTCCCCTTCAAAACTGACATGTGACCTTGCACATGCAAATCTCGATCCTACACAAGACACTACATCGATCATACCATCATATGAAAAGTAAGAGAATCTCATAATCCTCTCCAAGTCACAAGCAAAACTACATACTCAGTTAGCTAGGAACCGTCCATTTGATCTCATCTAGAAGAAAATAACAATACTCAACATGCTCCCCACGCCGGTCAGAGATATCCATCTCAACTATGGTAGAAACTATGGAAAACTCTTCGAAACCCATTAACACGTAACTAAGCCATCAGAACTGAATCCCTCTAACTCAACCAAGCCTTGCAGGTCGCCAAAACCTAAGAGCATTGCCACAAAACACCTGTAGAAACTCACCACATCATAGTACCCAAAGAACAGATCATATCCATTACCGTGTTGATCCGACATACTACCAAGCTCTCCTATTTCTCCGAGTTCCTTCCAAATTGCCTTCAAATTGATACTTCTCCGTGCTAGAACACCACGATCCTTAACCAAAACTCACCCCCACGAACTCTAGCATAAAACCACACTGCCCTAAGGCCCATAACATGCTGAATTCTCTCTCAAGCACCCCAAAAGTACCATAACCAAGATACCCACTCTGAAGAGGCATTCTACAAACCCAAAACTATTTTCCTTCACCTCCTGATACTGATATGTAGAATCCATAAGGATATAGAAATACCACGAGCCTCAACACCATCTAATACAAATATCAGATCCTAGCCATATACCAATTCGAAATTCTCAATTGCTACATATAAATCTTGAATCCATTAGAACCATTCTCGAGATTCATCCACTCTGCTCAAATCTCAATTACACAGCCCCAAACGGGCCAAATGACTTGTGCCCCGTTAGCACAACGATACCCAAATAAGTAACCCCACCTTAAAGTAACCAAGCAAATTCCTATGCCATGCACACTACATCCTTCACGGATAACCACTCAATCATTCCATGATTCCCATATACCTATAGAGTGTAATACAACCCGTATCCAGAAATTCCCTTACTCGAGTCATCCTCAATCTCAACCTTTGTAAGTCATAACTGATTCACTAGTATACCACAAATCGAAACCAATACAACACATAACCGTGCAATCAACTCATCGATAGCAGACTCCCCCACTTGGCTCAAAGCCATGGAATAAAACATTTGATAACTTACAATAACTATACCTCATTACTACCATAATACCGTAGTGAGATTCAATTAAATATTTCATAAGCTCATGTAAAACCAACCATCTAATACCTCATGTCATCTACAAATCTCGAATTCATCCTCGTGATGGTCAGGTCAACTATTACAACCGATTCAAACTCAAATCACACAAATATAACCCACTAGTAGAAAAGAAGGCCTCCATACAACATCATAAAAATCACACATCCGTAGATTTCCTCGTAGGTTATAGCCTACCTGCTTAGCCTCAACTGATATCTCTTTATATACTTTCACAGCCACAACTACTACGCAATAACTTAATCTTCATGAGTTTGAACCCATCAACAAGACATAAAAATCTACTTCGTTCCACAATTAGACAATCATGAAAAATATTCCAATACACTCATAACTCGAGACTATACGTCACATGAAGACATAAATCAAGCACCCAATAGTCCTTTTTACATCTCAAGAAAAATCTTCTCATCACATTCAATCAATCTGAATATATGCCGCAGTCACATCATACTCATCATATAGCCATCCAATTACTCATTGAGCCACAAATTCTACTAATAGGGACACTACCAGACTTATAAGTCTAAAAGCACGTGCTCACACAACCGAAACCTCCGCACTCCATCTATAGTCAAAACCCAGCCTCAAGTCCTCCAGACTGGCCCATTATTAGCACACATAAATCACATCTCGCACATCATCCATGAATTCATAAGTCGTTGATGCACAACTGATACCGAGCGCTCACATGCGCATACGAATGCGTGGATGGAATTCAAAGAGTTACGCTTCAAGTTGACTCAATGTCGCATGATAAGGAAAAAGGATGGGAAGTATATCCTAAATGTATTGCGACCTCTCAAAGATAGGTATGAATGTCATTATACCGATCTGCAAGATGCTACTAGACACTTGCTCATTACTTGTAGAACCTATGAACCTAGAGCTCTGATACCAATCTGTCATAACTTAAAATCCAGCTAGTCATTATGGCACCTAACACAACTCGGTAGGTAAGCGAATTAACAATTAACTGACTCCAATGAAATTAATAAGATAATTAAATAAAAGAAAACATCTGAAACTGATACGTTCCCTATGGACTGGTAGTACAAATCATGAGCTTCTAAGAATAGAATTTACAAAGCTGATGTGAAATAAATACATCATTTATTCGAAATGTACATAAACAAATTTTTATGAATATAAGGCTACCATGAACAAGAGGCAGCTACAACTGGAACGCAGGTACGTCTTCAATTCCAGCTCTCGTCGATCACAGCAACATCAACAACTAACATCTGCACGCAAGGTGCAGATGTGTAGTATGAGAACAACTGACCCATGTACTTAATAAGTACCAAACCTAACATTAGGTTGAAAGTAGTGACGAGCTGGAACAAAGGTTGAGTCAAACACCAATAGCCAACAGCAGTCCATAACAAAGTAAAGCAAGTAATTAAGGAAGTAACTCAGAGATAGAATGCTTAGCTAAATTATGATTTATGAAAATAGTTTTGCCTTTCTAGTATATTAGTAAAAACCCAAGTGGTTTACCGAAGTTTTCAAAAATATGAGTAAGTTTGAAAAGTTCAATTTGTTTTTCAAAAATCCTTTCAACAATAAATAAGGTGTTCATTTTCTTTCAAGATAGAAAATGTAAAGTACAACTCTATGCCCATATGTCAACATGTGTGAGAAGCCATATATGACGTGATACCATACATCATGAAGAAAATACATCTCTATGCATGTATGCCATGTGTGCATGTCAATGCAATGTATCTCAAAGATGAATTCGTGTACTCACACTCTTAGAGTACTCAATCTCACTGTCTCACACTTTCCACTCATCATGCTCAATCACTCAGTTCTGTGTATGGCCAATCCGACTGAGGGAAGATCCATCTTGGAATATATACATCAACTAACCATCAGTCACTCATTACTGAGTATAGCCAATCCAGCCTGTAGGGAAGATCCATCCCCGGGTATAATTCTTTGGAAAAGATCCATGTCCAGGGAAGATCCATCCCTCAATATAAATCCACTGCGCTCACTAGAGGTGTGTGCAAACTCCGGAGGGACTCCCTCAGCCCAAGGGCTATCATAAATTAGTAAAACTGTGTTGTGGCGTGCAGCCCGATTCTATAAATATAATCAATATAACATTCTGCGGTATGTTGCCCGATCCCATAATATCACTCACACTGAGGCCCTCAGCCTCACTCAATCATCAATATCTCCAGTCTCTCGGCTGACAATGCCATGAAACTTGTCACGACCCAAACTGTTGGCCTAAGTGAAGGTTAGTTTGGAAGATTGACAAAGGAAGCTCAGGCATGATCCAAGTCCATCCCTTGTATGCATAGACACGGGCAGATTCGAGTATGTGGGATGCACGTGAAGGAGATAAGCCTAACTTGGTATAATTGATATATCCTGATCGAAAAGGTTGTATAATTGAGAAGGAGAACGACTCCTTACTCAAAGAGAACACTATCCAGGATAAGGGAGGAGTTAGAAGTTGAAATCAACTAGAACTCTTCCACCAAGGAAGAGTAGCATTAGAACTCTAGTTATTTTCTATTCTACTAACTCTATAAATCGCTGAATGTTCTCATTCTACAAAAAAATGCACAGAAGTAGAAGAAAAACGTGAATTGAGAGTAAAATAGCAAGGCATTTTGCAAGCAGTTCGTGTGAGATTCAAGTGTGCAAATCTGAAGCTACATGAACCAGATAGAAGAATCAGCTCCAAGTGTCTGTCTTTTATCCTAGATCAATTGTAGTAGGTGTTTTCATATTGTACCTTTCAGCTTTATCTAGAGGCAATTGTAATAGGTACTCAGAGTATTCAAGTTAGAGTTAACTTGAAGTTTTCACAACAGTTAGAGGTTGTTTGCCACAACGGGATTAGAGTTAATCCTAGGTTTACAAAAGTGTTTTCTAAATGCAGTTTTTGACTCAGTGATTTAGTGGAAGAGTTTGGGAAAATCCTACTAGGAAGTAGGTCGTGGATTTTTCACCTTTTGAGCCAGGTGATTTCCAAGTAAAATACTTGTATTCTTTACTTTCCGCATTTACTATTTCAGTAATAGTAGGTTAAGGAACACTTTGAAGAACCAGGTCATTCCATAATCAGTTTAAGCGAAAAATTGGACACCATACAAATCACCCCCCCTCTTGTGTGGTATTCAAGTTAAAACATCACAAACCGATGGGCCACGACGGCCACCCAGTGCCTTACCCAACCGAGTACCAACGTAACGTATCTTTCTTATCACACCATCATGGGTAAGTGGGCCAGAAGGGTCGTCATGAGATAAAAAGAGTAAAACATATGCGAATACTATACATATGACGAGCCGACATGATATAGAAACTTATGCATGTGACATATGGGTCTATAAGGCCGAAATGAACATTTGTACACTCAAAACATAGTCCAAAAAGGCCATACAAGTATCCATACATATGACATTGGTCTACAAGCCTCTAAGAGTACATAAACGTCATAAAGGTCGGGACAAGGCCCCGACATATCAATCAATACATGTCCAAATCATACTGACCAAATAAGAAACTCCAGAGAAGGTGGAGTGCACCAACACCTTCCGCTGAGCTTATAGCCTACTACGAGAACTCTCAACCTATCTATCGGGACCTGTGAGTATGAAACGCAACGTCCCCAGGCAAACGGGATGTTAGTACAAATAAAGTACCGAGTATGTAAGGCGTGAAAGTAGTATATAAAAGACATGACAGAAATATATAGTGAAGTACTCAACCTGTAAGTTTGAATAGTTCTGTGAATCATAAAATATTTATAATATCATGCATGTGCATGTAAATGTCATATCACACATAGGTATATGCGTACATAACATCATCAAGCCTCTGAGGGCATCCCATCATATCATCTCGACCTCTTTGGGAAAAATCATCAACGTATACCAACTAATTAGGTGCTGGTGCGTATATAACGCTATAACCTTTCCCCATACCCCATATACATATACTATACGCGTATATAATGCCATCTGGTCATGGGTCAATATAAATGTATAAATTAATGCAATGCATAATGAAGTAAGTCAATAATATCTCTTAGAATTTCATGAGGCTCATGAACGAACGATATGATAGTAGGACATATGGGGAATCAAGAACATAGGCAACCCTAGTACTTCTATGAATAGAATCATTTGTGAAAGTTGCGTGCTTGATCGTTTCATAGCATCATATGGATCATGCCAAAGGAAAAAAGGGATAGCCTTAACATACCTGTATGATCTCTTCCTTATTACTCAACTAAGCTCAACATAAACATCTTGCTTCTACAACAAGTGATATGATATTGTTGTTAACATATAATGCTGTACCATCGTATTTGGCTAGTCGTATGGCTTAAGGAAATCAGGCAGCAACTCTCCTATTTATAATACATCCCAAAGACCACTAAGGATCATCGACAGCCCAACAACAACAACTATAACCAACAATAGCAACAACAACAATATAATCCAGTATGAGTTTCTTCGATTATCTTAACAATCATATTGAGCGGCAAGCTCGTTTTTACTCATAACAAGATATTAATTGAATCCAACTCTTATTTCATAAATTAGTTAACAACCTTCAGACCATCATACGTATATGTACTAAATTATTTCTAGTTCAAAACATCCACAAAATGCCTTCCAAAACAGCCCCATACGTCTAGCACCTTAATTTTTATCCTCAATCACTTGTTTTTCATCTTTTCTTCTTCAATCAACTTAATTAACACCTAGAAAATCTTAACGACAGCAGCCAAAACATTATCAAATTATTTCTCACAATTTCTAGCCACCACAAACCATATATTTAGCCACAAAATTGTCCAACCAAAAAGACAATTATATCCTATGTTCTTTCAAGTGCTATCTTATAGTTTTTCACTCAAACAACACAACCAACACAAGATTAACCTTAGGCACAATCAAGAAGATGTTATAAATATCTTGGAAAGCAGCTACAACTCAAAACCCTATCTCAACTTAGCTGACAATAGCCCTCAATCACACCACAACATCATAGAAGCATTCTCTTGTAGTCTTTAACACCTTTGATGATGATTTGAATTGATTTCCCTTGAGTTTGGTTCTTGCTATCTTGGGATATGTTAGGGAGGGTCTTGGAGAGCGTTTGGACGAAATTTGGGTGAGAAATGACCCAAAACGAGGCTGAAACATCTTTTAAAAGACGTAAGGTCAGTGGCCATCTCAAGTGGGTTCCAACCGAGCTGCTTGCGCAGTCACGCTAAAACATGGATATCTCTCTACTTCGACATCATATCGATGAACGGTTTACAGAGTTAGAAACTAGATACATGGGATTTAATTCCACATAAAGATATCCCTATGAATCTCAATATATTGGGAGAAAATTACCTCGCAACCTGGCCTATAAACCTGCCAGTTTCTCCGAAGTGCGGCGACGTGACTTGGTGACCCTATTTTAAAAATCCCTATTTCTCTACCCCGATATCGTATTAATAAATGGTTTAGACCATCAGAAACTTGGTTAAAATACCTTCATTTTGGTATGATATATGTCCAAAAATGACATCATAAACCTTACAAATTTAATTTCTCAAAATGTCTCGTTACAAGGCAAATCTTAGCTTGATTTTTCCGCAACTTAAATCCGAATTTTCCAAAATATTATATTTTATATCCAAACATCATATATAGTCATATCATGACTTTAAACTCATTTAAATCCTGATTAATAAGTTTCTTATTCATCTTAACATTCGAGGTCCCAATTCAACCGGAAAAGGGCTTGCTGAAGCTATTCTTGATGATCGAGTAATTCACGTCTCAAGAAAAGATCACCAGGTGTTCTTTGTGAAATGGCAAGGATGTGATGCAGAGGAGAATACTTGGGAGAGGGGAATAAACCTCAAAGCCTACAAGAGCCTGATTGATGATAACCTTGCAAGGAAGGCGCCGAGAACGTCGCCAACTCAGGTAGGGGAGAATGTCATGGGCGGCTTTCCATCCATGCCCCATGACGCCTTGGACGTGCCCGTGGCATCCTGACAAGCTTCCCAATGCCCGTCGCCATGGTCGACCCCGTGGTATCGGCAGCTCCAAGTGACAAGCGCGCATGTGTCTCTATCGCCCCAACGATAGCCATCGCTAGCGCCCAGCCACAGGCACATGCCAACAGTGCCGCGCGCGCAAACAATGCCGCGCGCGCAGACCCCGATGCTAAAGACAAAGTTGCTGCCAACGGACTTGTTTCTGCTTTGTAGAAGACTAAGTCCTTTTCATTGTAAATATAGAGTAGTTTTACTGTATTTTCTTTAAGTGTGATTTTTCAGCTTTCATAGGTCTAGTCATGTAACTTTGGTTTATTATTTTAAGCATTATTAAGGGGGACCAAGCAATCAAACTTTCAAGCAAGCAAACAATTCTTTGTACTAGTGTCTCTCCCCCCAACACCGTGTTATTTTTCTGTAATAGTTTTCATTCAATGCAATCAAGCTTTCTTTCATTCTCAATTCATTTTTCTGCTCTCTCTTTCAATTGATCACGATATTGATTTTTCCATACGGTACTGACAATCTAGTCTAGCATACGGAGGGGACCTCAGTTGGCGGACAATAATTGCACTGGCATCAGTTTCTTAGCCTTACGTCGCCCGTCCAAGGAACTTCAGGAAGGCGCCGCGTAATAGTACCGACGTACTCTTCCTTGTACGTTTCTTATGTGTTAGTTTTTTACATTGGTTTTATTTCTACTTGATTTGGAAAAATCTGATTTTACATTTATTTCATTTCACAACACTCAGAGGAGTGCATAAGACATGGCTCTTCTTTTTTTCTTTTTTTTTT
Organism: Nicotiana tabacum; assembly: GCF_000715075.1. Lineage (NCBI taxonomy): Eukaryota > Viridiplantae > Streptophyta > Magnoliopsida > Solanales > Solanaceae > Nicotiana > Nicotiana tabacum. The sequence goes on along the minus strand of NW_027438279.1, from coordinate 248,199 downwards.
TGTGTGCATTGGGTTATGTATTTTTTCATTACTCCATGGCCTTTCGTATTTATCTTTTCTTCCCAGAATTTTGCCTTTTCTCCTTAAAATGATGAAAAAAGGTACGTAATTCATTTATGAGTATTCAGTAGTCACTTTTTAAAAAGCTGTTTCACTTATGAACATCCAATAGCCACCTTTTAATATCATCTTTAATATGTAACGCCTCCATAAGTCCCTTCGGGGACATCGATCCGATATTACCCCCAAAAAAGTGTTTGTGCCTTCCTCGATGACTAATTTATGTTTGAAACCGCTCTTTGCCTTTCTTGGCGAGTAATTACTGTTTTGAGTCTTGAATGTGCAGTTAAATATAATCACTACATGAAGAAAGGTATTATGCACTACACATGTTGAATTGGGCTAAATATTATCACATAGTGGTTACGCCTCTGGAAATTTAGCTGCAAAACACATTTTTTTCAAAACGGCAAAAATGCATAAAAAAGGAGAGAAGAAAAAGGTATAACCTACAATGTCCATATACCAATATGGATCGATACATTCAATATCATTCAGACATGAATAAAACCAAGCGAAGCGATTATTTTTTGGCATGACAAAACCTCCAACAATTGACATGGAGAGGTGTGGAGCTGGAACTGAAGGTCCTGCATATGGATAGAGCTAACAAATTTTGTTCCATAGGAGTGGTATATAGTTGTTCTACTTTACTACATATATTAATTAATTATTATAATTTAAGAATCTTTTACCTCTTCATTGGCTTACGATGTTATGGTGATAAACCTAGCTAAATATATTATTAATTTTAGGCTTTCTTGAGATATGAAATAATACTATCCTTTTCTACGTCGCAAGGTTTCTCTAATATCAGGTTGCGTTATATGCTTTGTGCCCATCGAAAAGTTTACATATAGTAAAAAAAAATGACAATGAATTACAGAGAGAGTTGATAAGAGAATGTCTTTACTACTATAATGCACTATATAGTATTTTCTCTAAATTTGATAAAGTTAAATGATTATAAATTTTCTATTATAAGGATTTTACCGAAATTAGTTTATTTTTTCTTTTGTTGAAACTACATTCTCTTAAATGATTTTCATTTTTCAATGTTCTATTTGGGAGTTAATCAAGTGGGTAAACATTTTTTGAATTAGATATGTTGAAATATTTATAAGTATATATAATGCATGGAAATTATGTCTCTTCTATCTCGATAAGTTATCGATTTGATCATATAATATATTCAATAATTTTTTTCTTTTATGACCGCGCAAAGCGCGGACAACTTGACTAGTGACTTTATAATTGTGGTCACTAGTTCCAATTAATTAAAAGGATGTGAAAGAAGTATGAAGTGAGATGATTGATTGAAAAGGTAATGTCTCGGGTGAGACGGCCTAGCCGATCGGGCCGTGATCGGATACCATACCGCACACATGGTGGTAACTATGCTCGAAATTATGATGAAATTGTGGTTATGGTTGATGTCTCAAATGAGACAATCTAGCCGATCGGGTCGTGATCGGACTCCGTGTAAGAATACGGTGGCATTGTGAATTGTGAAATATCGGCACTAAAGATCACCCAACCTAATATCATGAAAATTGTCTTGGAAACTTATGTAATCCTAACTTGATGATTTAATATTATTTGAAGCTCTTATTGAATTCTCGATTGTTCCTCTTGTATTATTATTCATTCTATTGAGATGGTGTTTAGCTATACATACTAGTACTATTCAACAGTACTAGCATCCCTTTTGTCGGGGGTGTTGCATCTTTAAATGGATGCAGGTGGTTCCATAGCAGACAGTGTTGATCACAGATAGTGTTGCATCCTCTTCTCATCGGACTCTGTGAGCCCCATTTCATTCCGGGGTCATGTATTGTACCTTTTGTTTATATTGTGATCACTTTTTGAGGTATGGCCGGGGCCTTGTTGTTGGAACCATCTTTACTCTCGCTTGTATCTTTAAAGGCTCCGTAAGCACTATGTGGGTTGTATATGGGTTTTGGGAATGTTAAACCAGTTATGTTGTGTTTGATCACTTGTTCCATTCTAACTATAAGAATTATGTATTTTGAGACTTAAAGGTGCAATGTCTAATGAAACAATTTAGTATTGTATGTATGACCTCCCTACTGTATAATTTATGAAATCATGCCTTTTCCTGATCATAGGTGAGTTGGGTAGAAAGTATCTAACATGCTTGCTCGATCGAGTTCACTCGGTTGAGCACCGGTCGCTCTTTCCGAGGATGGGGCGTGACAGTGTACCGTTGTCACTAATCAATGTCTCCTGTTGTGGAACCACCTGCATCCATTAAAGATGCAGTTCTCCCGGCAAAAGGGAGGTTAGTATCGTCGAATAGCACTAGTATGTATAACTAAATACCCTCGCAATAGAATGAATAATATTAAAAGGAGGAACAACCATAAAATCGATGGAAGCCTCGAACAATACCAAAATATTAAGTTAGAACCACATAAATGTTCAAGTAAATTTCCATATTTTTAAGTTGGAGATCCTTAGTACCGATGTATAATCGTTCACAATACCATTATTCACAATACCAATACCACCGTACTTTTAGCACGTAGTCTGATCACGACCTGATTGGCTAGGCCATCTCATTAGAGACATAAACCACAATCACTGTCGATACTAATACCACCGTACCTTTAGCACGGAGTCCAATCACGACCCGATCGGCTAGGCCATCTCATTAGAGACATCAACCACAATCATAGTTTCCAATACAATCACCACCAAGTGTGCGGCATGGCGCTCGATCATGACCCGATCGGCTAGGCCATCTCATTCGAGACATCAACCTTCTTATATCAGTCATTTCATTTCATACTTCTTTCACATCATTTCATTTCATTGGCACTAGTGGCCATAATTATAAAATCATTCTTGGCACTTGGCCGTATTTCATAATTCAAATTCTTTTTCCACTTTCAAGCGTCATCATCGTCATCAACAACAACAAGTCTTTTCAATTGAAGACTTTAAGTACTCATGGGAGCAACTAAGAGTCTTATGCACATAGAGACTTTTCACATAATTTGGCATAAAAACCTTCATTCGAACTTGACTGGAAGTCTTAAAATGTTCAACACACATCACATACTTTGAACACATCCTCAAATGATAAGATAATACGATAAAAGAATTTGGAATTCATATTGAACATATATCTTTCAACATAAGCATATTCGAAATGGCCAATTTTATTATGATCAATTCGGGACTTACACAAATTACACGAACACCGTGGGATTAAATTCTAAGAAAAGAATTTAGCCAACATACCTCAATTGAGCTTCCTTAAACTCTAAAATGTCCTGGAATTCTTAGCAACTTCAATCTATTTTAGAAATATAACAAGTTGAAAAGCTCATTTGAGCATTTTATCAAACACTAGGTGTGCATTAAGGTTTAAATGTCCTTTTATTGAGGATTACATCATCCCACAACCCATTATTTACCATTTTTAGCTCACAATTTTCCTACCCCCTTTGATAACACATGCATGCAAAATAAATAACTCCCATACCCAAGAATTGTCTTGCTAATTATCCATTTTTAAATAAATTTCGAAATGACATCTATTATTAGAGTTCATCCATGTGCCCATGTGGGGTAGATCTGAATTGGGTAGTTGATAATACAGGCTATAATGGGTTGGGTTAGTGAGATTTCATGTTTATACCATGTTGCCATGTCTAGTTGTACAAGTAATTGCAAAATCTAAGTAGAAAAAGAATGTGTGTGCATAGTTTGTAAAATCTACGACCGCACTTGAATTTGTTTCTTTGCCAGTTTAGGTGTTTTGGGCAACCTGGTGAAGCAAGTGCATCTGCGGCTGCACTTTAATTGTGCAAACCGCAGAAATCTTAAAAGGGTCGCATTTAAAAATGTGCGGACCGCGGATGTATTCTGCGGCCGCAAAATTGCCTCTACACTATCGTCAGAGAGGGGCTTCTTGGCCTTTGATGTTTTTTGATAAATGTGTGCCCGCACTAGTAATTGTGCGGTCCGCACTTTCTGTGTGCGGCCGCACATCAAAAATTTGCGAACTACATATCTCAGTTGCAGCAGCCTGTTATTGTTTTTGTAATTTCACTATGTCCACAATGTTTTCCTTTGCCTACATAAGTCTTGCATTTGTTGAATGATGAGTTGCAACTAATAATTTTATTTGCTTTGATACAGGCAATGGTTCGATCACACCGTGGTGGTGAAACTACAAAAGGAAAAGGTGAATCTTCTAGGGGTCGAGGTAGAGGTACCTTGCCCCTTGGCCAGCCGAAAACCATTAGGAAGAAGGCCACAACAGGTAGACAGAGAGGTGCATACCTTGTTCCTATGTCCCATATAGGGAAGCTTCAGAGGGAAACACAGAGTATATTCAGGAGGAGCAGACACCAGCACAGGCTAGGCCATAGGGGAGATTTCAGCTCATAGATGAGGCTTCCTCATCTCACAGCATTTCCGAGGGGTCAGAAAGTGCTAGCCAGACCTATGATCCAGCAGCTTCCCCAGACACAAATGCACAGATTGTATAGGATATCCCCGATGATATTAGAGGGGGAGATGATACATCCACGGGTGTGGAGTGATTGAAGAAAAAGGCGATATGGGAGGTTAAGTTCGTTATCTTGGCAGCCTTCACTGACTTCCGTAAGTGGTGGCCAGTATGATCCTTGACACTTGACCAATAGTTTTCCTTGAAGGATTTTGATAAATACAACCCGACAGTGTTGAGGAAGTTCAGAGCAAGAAATGGCTGGATGTGGTTTACCAAGAGATTTGAAGGTGCCAAGGAGTACCTCATCCGAGAGTTCTACGCAAATGTTTCTCTCATCAAGAAGGGGACGAAGGTGACTAAAGTATGTAACCTCAAGATGAGGTTTGATCAGCACACGCTAAATGCCTACTTGGGGTTTGAGGACTTGGAGCTAATGGAGTACCTATAGAAGTGTGCAATAAAAGAAGAAGTCCAACCTTGGCTAACAAAGATCTTAGCACCACAAGGGCCACCACCACCATGGATCACTGTTGCGGTTCCCATTTAGAGGAACACATTGAGCTTTGAGGTGAAGGGATGCCAGACCTTTGTTTGTAGCAGAATGGATTCGTGCTAGAATTAGACTCACCCTCCTCTTCCTAGTGTTGTTCTTGTGGCATCTAACATGGCCAGGTACCCAATTAATGTGAGTGCCATGATGTTGGCCAACATTTCATTGGTAGCACAACATACCAACACGGCCTACCCTTATCCTAATTCTATCATAGAGTACCTCACTGATGTAAAGTTAGATCCAAGATCACATGAAACCAAGGTGAAACCGAAGAAGCCATTTGACTAGTATGTGTCGATGGATGCGACAAACCAAAAGAAGAGAGATCAGCCTTCTACCACCACAGGCCAATCTGACGAGCCGAGAGTGGTAGTCACCGAGATAATTGACATTCCATCTACCTCTGCTGAGCCCTCTTCTTGTGCTACTACTATGCCTCTGCCACCACCCTCAGGTCTTACCACAAAACCTAGGGTAGCCCCTACTATAGCTCTAAGGCCGGTGCCCATGCTTATAGCTTCATTATCCGCTATATGTGTCTTCAATACATTAGCGAGTCTCAATAACTGGATGCAAGTGACTACTTCAAAGCTGTCTGACATATATAGTATTGTTGTAGTGTAGTCATCAATACAGGTACAACAGGTTTCCTATGATCTTGATGAGAAGTTAAAGAAGATTCTGGACAACCAGAAGATGATCATGGACACTATGGTACATCACAAGTCGGTTATTGAGGAGTTGGCCAAAGAAGTGAAGAAGATGAGGAAGTCTCAGGCAAGCAAGAGATCGGTTGACAAGCTCAGGAATGAGGTGACCAAACTTGTGATGGCTGGGGATCTACCCTTTTATATGTTACTTGACTCAGACCAGTCCGTCCCAGATCCATATGTACCATCTGCACAAGTTGCACTAGCTGGCCAGTCTGATCAGCCATGCCTTGCTGCCAACACTACTGAGGCAGTGCGTGCGGTGTTTGCCACTCCCACCACTCCTAGATATGATGATGATGATAAGTTTGTTGACCTAAAGGGAGATGATGTTGCTGGGGACACTAAGATGTGCAAGGATCCATAGGGAGTTTCTTTTGCCCTCTCTCTTCTCAATCTTATATTTTTAAGCATTGGGGACAATGCTTACTTTTATTCGGGGTGGTGGGGGTGGGGGTGGAGTTTATTTGATTTGACATATGACACAGTTTGGATACATTTGGACTCTAATAATTTGATGATTATGTTCCTTTTCTTATTTGTAGTGTATCTATCTTTAGTAGTTATTGTTCATTAACTTCTTTAATTTTCAACTTTAGTTCTTGTTTTGTTAGTAGCATCTTCTTATGTTTTCGTAAATAATAAGCCTTTGGTTTTCTTAATGCCACGATTCTTTCCAAAGATAGTTTTTTTGTGAGCCGGTTGACTCGTCCCGAGGATGGATGGCGTGACAACATTCTTAAGGGAGTGAGTCAGTTTATATATGTTTAGGTAATAATAATAGTAATAATAAAAGGCCTAATCAAGTCATTCTCGTAAAAAGAGTCATTCATGTTTCATTTGGTACCAAAACACTTAACTACTTGCTTTTTGGTTTGAAACAAGATTTTTGAAAGAAAATAGCTCAAGTTAGTGACTTTGAGACTCTTGAGTTGACTTTGGTAATCATTGAGTGATTTATTGGACCATAGTGATCTTTAACTTGACTGTGGTTATTGTAGTCTCTTGACTCTATCCTCTTTTACGGTTTAGTTAAGTTAGGGGTGAGGTGATCTTTCGTTGCTAGTCCAAGTACCTGTGCGAATGATCTTGAACTTTTATCGATTGTGCTTCAAGGCGGAATCCTGAATTTTCTTGGTTTGGGAAATGATTGTAGGCTTTGTTTGGTCCGTTTGAGCTTTCTATTTCCAACCAATGTTGTTATCCCTAGTCACCCCCGTTTGAGCTTCTAGCCTTTCTCATTTGATAACCATAATATAAGCATTTACCTGTTTTGTCGTGATCCTCTCTTGGCATCCGGACGTTCCTTAACACTCTTGTGAAATAAGTGGCGTATGGCATAATGAGGGAGAGTGGAGGAATTTGAAAAAGGTATCAAGGCACCAAAAAGACAAAACAAATGATTTCTATGAAAAGAGAAGGCAAGAAAAGAGAAAGAACAAAAAAACAAAAAGAGAAAATGCAAGAAAGATAATAAAGGAAGGGTTGATGGATTCAAAAATAGGTAATGATCCCTAACGTGAGTATCGAGGGACAAAAAGAATGAAATGCACAAGAAAGTGTGATGTCAAGTCTCTCTAGCCCCCAAGAAAAAGAGAATGCTTCTAAGAATTGGTAATTGAGAGCCGAGAAATGAAAATATAGAGTGCTTAAGGAAAGGTGTAACCACTTAACCATATGGTATCCTACCCCAAACCAAAATCCTTCATTACAACCCGAAGTAAGTCCTAACTTAACCATATGGTATCCTACCCCAAACCAAAATCCTTCATTACAACCCGAAATAAGTCCTACTTGATTTTGAACCGAGTAAGTTTACATTAGTGGTGATGCACACTAGGGGCAAGCCTATGGTACTTGAAGCCGCACTTGTGACATTCTGTTGTGAGAGAACAGTAAATCTTTCATTGATCTAAAGATTGAGTGCTAACCATTATAGTGAACTTGTAAAATGGAAGGCAGAGGAAGAAACGTTTGGATTCCACCATGATCTACATGATAGAAAAAGAGTCATCGATGAGTAAAGTCAATTCTTGAAGCTCAAATGTCATATTAAAACTATAGGTTCATGATATGTGAATGGTCAACTTGTTGACAATGTACGAGTGTTGTGTGTAATTGCTGGTCCCAATTGAGTATGGATGTCTTACCATTGACTCGCTGAAATGACTTTTCACTTTGAGGAGGTGGGAGCTAATCTATTTGCTAGAGGACAAGCAAAGACTTAAGTTTGGGGGAGTTGATAAGTGTGGATTTTGACAACTTTTTAGTAACTTCTTGCTTTACTTTTAGTCTGATTATGTTGATTTATGTTCCCAAAACTAATCGTAGTGTGCAAATTGCATGAATGCTGGAGATTTGGACTCTAATAAATAAATCTAACTCAAAAAGGAGTGTTCCGGCTCACAAGGAAACGTGGGGTGCAACTGACCAGAAGTGCGGACCGCAGAATTCTCTCTGCGGCCGCAGATCTTATGTAGAATCCCAGAAGTGATTCAAGAGAAGTGCGGCCACAGATCATGGTTGCACTGACAATAATTTAAAAAGTTCATAGAGTGCGCAAAACGACCAAGAATGAAGCCTTGCCAGAAGTGCGAACCACAAATAATTTGTGCGGACGTAGAAGCTGAAGTGCAACCACATATCAAATTGTGCGGCTGCAGAATCTCTTAACCTACAGACTCAAGCAATGTGCAGTAGCAGAACATCCCGAAGGGCATTTTTGTTAGCGAATTTTCGGCCACTATAAATTGACGGGAATCACTTTTTAAGGTCATGTTTAAAGTTTTCCTAGCTGTAGCCATTGTAGTTTACCATTCTGGGTAATTTGTAATCATTTTTGGACAAAAACATCATAGTTTATCATTTTAATTTTGTATTATGGCTTTAATTAGTGTTTCTTCTCTATTTTCTTCATTTTCTACTATGAGTAGCTCGATTCTTACTAGGGTTGTGACCCACCCTTAGTGTATAAACCTTATGGGTATTTAGTTTAATCCTTGTTTATGATTGGTTGTTTGTTATTTAGCCTTGTTCAAGCTTTACTTTTATAATTAATGGTTGCAAACATTGATTAATGCCTTTTTGACTTGCTCCTTACTTGAGAAAGAGGGACATAGTCCAGGAAAACATGGCTAACAAGAAATTGGGCCAGTTAAGGATTTGACTAGCATAGTTAAAGGGTTTCAATTATAGATAGGGAAAACCCAACTTTAGCTCATATTAACTATTTAGCTTGATACCCATTTGAGCTTGAGAAAGCCAAATTGGGCAAAATCACTCTATGACCGAGAGGTATTGAGTGGGTAGCTTAGAGTTGAGAGCTATGATACACCCCAATTACTATAACAAGTGTTAACATAATTAACCCATTAGGTGAACACCTTGGCGAAGGTTACATCCCTAGGCCTTTTTACCTATTTGAAAACAACCAAAAATAATTAGTGAATTTCTAGCTTCATTTCTCTAGTTGATCATTAATAGTATAGCTTATAGAAGTAATTAGCAAAACCAACTTGATTTGAAGTGTATTTAAGTTGTGTCGTCTCCACGCATCAAGTATAGACTCTAACACCCATTGTTAGCTCTCTGTGGAAATCGACCCCGAATCATAATTGCGTACTAGTCTTCCAACGACCTCTTCTACTCATTGTTGAGTGTGGATTGGAAGTGGGTCATATATTGTGCTATCTGTTTCTCCATGGTTATATTTATGTACTTCGCATGTTTGTTGTTATTGCGCATATGGTTATTGAATTTAGAGCATTGTGGCATGAGGTATTCCATATGGATCGGTGTTCAGACTGGGTCATGCATCGCATTAGAGTAGGTTGGAATATGAATTTTTTTCTTGTTTCATGTATATTGTTCCTCCTTTGTGTGACGGGTTCAAAGAATTGCGCCTTGTAGTGGTATTTTTTCAGCTTACGGAATGGTTCTCTTATTTGTTTTACTTTCCATTATTAATTACATTCGAGTTGTTGCCTATTTGGTGCACGGGTTGCACTAAATATTGATCAAGGCGGTGCTAGTATGGAATGTCGGTCAAGCAGCTTATGCTGGATAAGATGAGGTTATTAGACATGGAATAAGTGCTATCGAATTTGATTACGGTATGTTGGAAAGAATAATGTTACTAGCCATCTTAGAATATGGCTATGGTTCTTGTTGAGTGAGACAACTCGGAGTTTGAGCCTTTGTCATTCTATTCTCTCACATATGGTGAGGACACGAGTTAGAGTTACCGATGACCTTGCCCCCAGAGCCGGTGTTTCTAGAGGCCGGGGCAGGGGCAGAGGCAGAGGCGGAGGAGGAGAACGTGTTATAGCTAGAGCACCTATCAGAGCAACAGTTAAGGAGCTCCCAATAGCTCCTGTTGGGTGACAGGCACCGGAGGTGCCTGTTGTTGCCCCCGAAATTCAGGAGACCTTAGCACAGTTCTTGAGCATGTTTGGTACATTGGCTCAGGCGGGGTTGATTCCGGCTGCACCAGCTACTTCACAGACCAGGGGAGGAGCTAGAACCCTCGCCGCCCACACCTTAGAGCAGCGGGCTCACATTTGTCAGGTTCCGGGTGTGGTGCCGGTGCAACCAAGTTTTCTAGTTCAGCCCGTGATAAAGGCAGCAACATTTGAGGAAGAACAACTTAGACTTACAAGGTTAAAAAAGTATTACCTTCCAACCTTCAACGGTTTGGCTTCAGATGATGCACATGGTTTCCTAGAGGAGTGCCGGCATTTTCTCTGCACCATAGGTATTATGGAGATGAGTGGGGTTATTTTTACCACATTCCAGCTTAAGGGAGCGGCATATCAGTGGTGGTGAACATACGAGTTGGGTAGCATGATCGAGATAACTTCACTCACATGGGATAAGTTTTCAGATCTCTTCTTGAGGGAATATGTTCTTCAGACTCTTTGGGATACCTAGCACGTGGAGTTTGAGTAGCTGCGCCGGGGCACTATGTTAGTGTCATAGTATATCATCAAATTCAGTGATTCGTCTAGACATGCACCTGCTTTGGTTTCTACAGTTAGAGAGCAGGTCTGCAGGTTCCTTGAGGGGCTCAACCATGATATTCGATTTAGCATGGCTCGAGAGTTGGAGTCGAATATTCCATTTTAGCAGGTGGTAGAGATCGCTCGCCGGCTAGATGGCATGCAAGACTAGGAGGGAGAGGACATACGTGTTTAGGAGAGAGAGGACAGGGAGGCTAAGAGGCCTCGTAGATCGGGAGGATCTACTAGTCCCTATTTTGGATGCAAGGTTCGCCATGGTAGAGGTTTTGTTGGTCAGTCTGTTCAGTTTTCACTTCAGGCTTTGCGCGGTGCTTCAGATATCCATGGGTCTTAGAGTGCCCATGATGTACAGCTTCCACAACCATGCCAGCGGAGAGGCTGTTTTGAGTGTGGAGATACTAGCCACATAGTGAGAGATTGTCCCAGACTCCGAATAGATGTGTCACGGTGTGGTCTCTAGGCTACGCGTTCTGCTTGAGTTGCTGATATCACTGCACCGCTAGCTTGGAGTGTAGGTCAGGTGGGTAGAGGGCACCCAAGAGGGGGGGGCTCGTTCCGTTTATGTACTTTCTACAATAGGGAAGAGGCCGCTGCACTGGATGATTTCGTACAAGTATGGTTTTTATTTGTTATAGAGGAGCATCATTCATATTTTTTTTCGGTTCTGCTTATCGGGGTTAGTCCTCCTATGTTGCTTCACATATGGGTGAGTTTCGTGATTTTGTACTCTGCTTATGTGTTTACCCCTGTTGGGAGATTCTATAGTGGTAGCACGTGTCTATCATTATGTTTTATTCATTATAGAGAGCTATAAGACTAGGAATGACTTTTTGTTACCCATTACGGTAGTTTTTGATGTGATTTCTGGGTGGTTGGATACAATTTGTGAATTAGATGCTCTACCGGTGTGGGAGTTCAGCATGTGTTGTGACCTTGTTAGTGGAAATTGAATTAGTGGAAGGTTTCATTTGGTATGATATGTAATCTACTTGTGATTCAGAGTTGAGGATGGGATCCACGCGTTTCCATGAGGTTTGTTATGTTTGGGCCGAGCTGCGTGCCGTGGTGAAGTTATATTAGGATGAGATCCTTGTGAGTTGTTCGTATACTTCGATTCTCCCTTATAAAATTAATTTGTAGTATGTTTTTGATAAGGAGTTGTGCCGGTCGGGCTTGTTTGATAGTTCTTTCATGTGTTTCCTCGTATATTCAGTCATATTCATGTTGTGCTTATTGGGGTCTAGCTTGCGAGGTGTGTGCCCAAGTGGTGTTGGGTGTGACTTGTTTATTTAAGAGAACAATCATGGAATCTTCGTGCTTCTTGCATCCTTGTCGGTGTTGTGGAGGTTTGGAACAGGATTCTAGCTGATATGAGGTTAATTGTCGGTACTAGGTTTGAGTATGGACGACTATTGTGATTAGAAATGTTGTTATGGACATATGTATAGTGTGTTAGGTCATGTGTTTGTATCTGGTGAGTGTATACATAGGTTATTGCAGCTCGTTGAGGCTGATACCGTGTGTTGGTGTAGGAATTAGGTCTTATGGAAACAACCAGATGGTGAGAAATTTTGTTCTAAGGCCTATTGGTATTGTTGGAAGGAAAAACCTTTAGTTGAGGTGGTGTTATCACGCTTACGTGGATTTGGGGTGACGTGGGTTCACCAGCGGGTGTATGTATGTTTTTTCACTTAGAGATTGATGACTTCGAAACGATCTTGGCACGGTCGATGACGAACGTTTGTTTAAGAGGGGGAGAAGGTAACGACCCGACCAGTCGTTTTGAGAATTAACATCCTGCTTGCCGGCTTAAGGTCTCGAGCAGCTTCGCAATATGTATTATGACTAGCGTGTGTGGTGCAGTTCGGATTTCGAATGATTCGGGATCAATTTGGAATAAGGATTCTTGTTTTAGTAGCTTAAACGGTAAGAGTTCACTGGAGTTTGACTTTTGTATAGACGACTCTGAAATGGCATTTTGATGATTCCAATAGTTTCATATGGTGATTTTGGACTTAGGCGTGCGTCCGGATTTGGATTTGGAGGGCCGTAGGATAATTTGAAGCATTTTGGCAAAAATTTGAAAGTTGAAGTTTTGGAAGGTTAAGAGGTTTGACCGAGAGTTGATTTTTTTGATATGGGGATCGGATTGCGATTCATAGAGTTGGATTAGCTCTGTTACGTCATTTGAGTCTTGCATGCAAAATTTGACGTCATTCTAGGTTGATTTGATATGTTTCGGCGTGAGTTATAGAAGTTGAAAGTTCATAAGATTATTAAGTCGAATTTGCGGTGCGATTAGTATTTATGATATTGTTTGATGTGATTTCAGGCTTCAAGGAGGTCCGCGTTATGTGTTGGGACTTATTGGTATGTTCGGATGGGGTCTCGAGGGGCTCGGGTGAGTTTCAGATACGTTTGGGTTATGTTGCGCTCGTTTTTTATGTTTCGACATGGTTTCTTCAAGCATAAAAGCTGCCACATTAAGAAAATGACCTCCATTTGCTGTTTTGATTGAAGCATTAGATCTGTATGAGCGAGTTATGCTCATTTTAATATCGGAGAAGAGAGCTGTTGGTGGTGCTTCGCAGATGCGAAGTTGGGTCCGCATCTGCGACCCCGCAGGTGCGAAAAATGGTCCGCATATGCAGAAATTACAGCCGGCAGACCGCAGGCGCGGAAGCGAAATTCCTTGTGTATTAAAAAAATTTGACTGCAATTATTTAGTGTTTGAGCATATCTTGAGTTGTAGAGCTCCGATTGAGGTGATATTTGTGGCGTTCTTCTAGTCTTTTCATGGGGGTCAGTATAACATTATAATTTTTGTATTTTAATATGATTACATAAGTTCATTTTTGAATTAATTCACGTTTTAATTGGATATTTGGGAGCTTTTATCAAAAACTTTTTCTGAAGAGAATAATTAGGTTTTGAACATCAGTTCGGAGTCGAAATTGGATGAAATTAGTATGGTTGGACTCATAATTGAATGGGTGTTCAGATTTTATAAATTTTGCCAGGTTTCGAGCTGTAGGCCGGGGTTGATTTATTTGGTTAACTTTTTAGTTTTTTTTAAAGATTGAAGTTTTATTATCCGGAATCGTTTCCTATGAGTTTTGTTTATGATTTGAAGTTTTTTTGGCTAGATTTGAGCCGTCCAGAGGTTGTTCCACTCAAGAAGGACATCTTAGAGTAATGGTCTAGCTTCTTTGAGGTAAGTATCTTGCCTAACTCTGTGTGGGGAAAACGGCCCCTTACGATTTGAGTCATTTGTGATAATTGTGTCATGTGAATGCTGTGTACACGAGGTGACGAGTATGTACTCGGGCTTATTTGTGGAAATTATACCATTTAGTGATCTTAGGTTCTTATGTTCATTACATGTGAATTTGTTTTAGCATGTTAAATCCCCCATTTACTAAGTTTACCCTTACGCGTCTTATTTGGAATTAATTGATTCATGTTTTACCCTTGTTGCCAATTAAAAGCTTATGTACCTTAATTGAAGATATTGCCTCTTTATTGCTATGCTATCTTTTCTGTAATTGCTTATCCTTAATTAAAGTTATTATTATCCTTTCCGTAATTGCTTATCCTTAATTGAATTCAGTATTATCTTTTCCGTAATTGCTTATCCTTAATTGAATTTGTCAGTATCTTTTCCGTAATTGCTCAACCTTAATTGAGGTTTTCTTATTCCTTTCATTATTGTTATGCTATCTTTTCCCGTGTTATTGTTGTTGTTGTTGTTGTACCGAGTATTGTTCAGCAGAGGGCTATGCGTGGTTTTGGTATTGAAACTGTTTTGAGGAAATGTTGTGGCATATGTGCACATGTTGTGAAGTTATTTTATTGTGTTGTTATGTTTTGGCATATGTGGTATTGTTGAGAGGATTGTCGGGGTATTCGCACATGAGTTGTCCATGCTATTGTTACTATTGATATTTGCACATGCGGCGTGACGGGGCGGGCTATATATGTGGGTTTGCGTATGTGGCGAGACAAGGAGAGAATATTATTATGTGCTTGCGACGAGACAATGTGGGCATTTACATTATTATTGCGCACGTGGCGTGACAAGGTGGGCTATGTCGGGGAATGATTTGTGATGACTTGTGATGGCCTGGGGGCATTGTTATTATTGTTATTTGTGTAGTGGTGTGCATACCCTGTGCGAGTTAGAACGTGTACATTTTGTGGTGATCGTTTCTTATGTGCCATTCATTGTCTCTAATCTTGCATGTTTACTTGAATTGTGGTAGAACACTTGTACAACCATACAGGTAAATAAATCATCCATATCGGTTATTGAGCATTTACATGCACTCCCGTGTACTTGACTTCTGTGTCAGAGTTATCCTATTGGCACGTGAGTTGTCCGAGCAGCCTGATGGTAGGCTATAATCCCGTATTTTAGTCGCTTATCGCACTCTAATTTACTGCACTTCAATTGAGGATGAGCTTTAACCGCTAGTGGTTTGTACTAATTGCATGTTTTATGCCTAGTATGAGTGATTCCAAGCTATATAGATATTATGGAATGAAATCGAGCTATTTGGAGATTTGAAGTCTGAGTAAAATCCTAGGGGATTAAGTCGAGATCGCGTTCGGGGGTCGAGAACCACATTCGATTTTCAAAACGCAAGGAAAAATATTCACTCAGACAAAAACACACAACTGTGGCGCGTGGGGCGGCGTGTGGGGCACCACGGCTGCCCAAATTCTACCCAGTCAATTTTGCACGCTCTCTAACCAATCCCACTACAGCCCCGCCTGGTGCGTCGCCCCATACGGCGCGCATGTGCAATGTTTACAGGGCTAGAATCCTATCTCGCACAGGAAAAGGTGTTTTTATCTGGGCACAACCCTACTAAGTATAAATGCATGTAAAAATGTTATTTTTAGGACTTTTGAGACATCTTAGACCTAAGGAAGCCAAGGGGGAGGTGGAGAATCAAAAGCATAAGGATTTCATCATTCAATCCTCACTCAAGACAAGAGTTTTGATAGTTTTATGTCTTCCTTTGATTTAAACATTGCTGTGATGAATTGCTCCAAATTTATGGAGTAGTTTTCTTTAGGGTTTGATGGGTTTGGTGTATTGATACTTGTTTGTGGACATTAACTCTAGTTTTTATGTATAGCATCGTTTTGGATGTTTTAATCGTTGCATCTATATTCACTTGTTCATGTAATCAAGAGAGGCATAACTTGTGATATTCTTACATTCTATCTTGTTGGTTGAATTCATTAATTATTCTTGGTAATCGAAAGTGGCTAATTGAATTGTTGATTAAACCTAGTTAGGATGATAATCGAGAGAGATTCTCCTAAAGACCAATCCACTAATATCTGGTGCATATCTTAACTCATCTTAAATTAGTTTATCTTGTGAGGTTGAGACTTAATCGAGAGAGGAGTTTCTACCAAGCAATTGAATTAATAAACTAGTGAATTCGACAGACTCACTTGAACATTAGAAGTGAATTCTCTAGAGTTAAATCCCAACATTTGTCTTGCACCTATCCTATCAACCCTATCTTCTCCCAATTGATAACCTTCTTTGCTCACTTCTTGCGTCGATTGTCATTAGCCAAACGTTTAGATTCTTAGTTAACTTTAGTTTTAATTATAGAAATCTCAATTGTTGATCATCTTGGATAGCAATCTAGCTATGAACGACAAAAATACTATTTAACACCAATCCTCATGGATACGATATTATATTTACTAAATTCGTTTATCGAGCATATTTAAGTGTGTGTTTTGCGCTCGTCAAATTTTGACGTCGTTGTCAGAGATTGGCAATCAATAGTGTTGGAAATAGTTTGTAGTACTAATTCAGGAATTTTTCTTTTTATTTTATTTTTCTCTTTTTACGGTTGGTGTTCTTTGATTATGCGCAGGCTACAAGTTAGATTGGTGCATGACTCGATCGTCTGGGAAAGAAGTGCAACCATACGAGCAAGAAATAGAGACACAACTACGACAGTTGAGGAACGAAAGAAATCTCCCTAAGAATATAGAGAAGGTGAGGAAATCCTCAACCAAAGAAAACATGGCCGGAGATGATGATAATGTAGATTTGGCTGCGATGGAGGTAGCCCAACAAAGAGAAAAAGCAGCAAGGGATGTTGAAGAAGCAGCTATTAGAGATGCAGAAATTGCATATGAAGAAGAGAGGACTCGGAGAATGGCACAAAATTAGCCCTTGGGTGCAGACCAAATTGAAAATATAGCTCCAGACCAAGGGCTATCAAGTGTGAGACCTCCCCCAGTTGCAGCTAATAATTTCGAGTTGAAGCAAGGGTTACTTCAAACCCTTCGAAATTGTTGTGCCTTCAAAGGAAAGTAGAACGAAGATCCAAACAATCATCTAATGGACTTCAAGGAGATCATGAACACCTTATAATATAATGGTGTGTCACAAGATGCAGTTTACCTCAGGGCATTCCCATTCACTCTCAAATATGATACAAAGCATTGGCTTTGAAGCTTGCCCCAGGGATCAATTAGAACATGGGAGGAGATGACTAGAAAATGTCTTGCTAAATATTTCTCCTCAGCTAAGACGGGCATGTCTAGAAGAGAAATCCATAACTTCTGCCAGAATGAGACTGAAACTATTTTTGAAGCTTGGGAGAGGTTTAAGGAGATTGTGCGAAAGTGTCAACATAGCGGAGTTGAACTCTGGATGCAATTCCAGGACTTTTGGGATGGATTGACACTGACCTCACGTAGAACATTGACCAATGCAGCTGGAGGTCCGTTGATGAAAAAGACTCCATAGGACATAGTCACAATTATAGATGAGTTATCTAAAGATGCAAATCAGTGGCCCTCCGAGATTGCTGAACGAAGAAGATCAACTGGTGTTCACCAGGTTGATACTAACACATCTGTGTAAACTTGATGCCATGGCCAAAGAAATAAGGAATTTGACCTTAGCCTCGATACATAACGAGCCTCATGCAGCCTGTGATATATGTCATAGAGGACACCCTACTCAGAAGTGTCAAGCTACCATAGAGGAAGTGAATGATTTGGGTAATTATAGTTTCAATGCAATGGGTCAGAAGCACCCCGTTTTTTCATGGAGTTCACTTGGGGGTACAGCAAATGCATGGCAACAAAATAACTCCATATTTTAGGAGAGGCCGTACTTTCAGCCTCAACAACCAATTTAGACTGGGTTAGAAGATTTGATGAAGTCTTTCATTATCAAGACAGATGAGAGATTAGATGCTCATGGTGCAACTATTAAAGAACTCAGAAAAGATTTGCGTAACTTGGAGAGACAAGTGAGACAAATTGCAAATATATTATCTGAAAGAATCCCAGGTACTCTGCCAGCTGATACTGAAAAGAATCCCATAGAAACAGTAAATGTTGTGACCTTGAGAAGCATGAAAGTATTGAAATATCCCACTCCAGTCCAAAAAGAGGTGATACCTGAAAAAGAAAGTGGGGAGGAGCTGAAAATTGAAGATGGTAAGAAGAAGAAAGGTAAGAAGGGAGTAGATAAAAAGAAGAGGGAGGAAACTTCAAGAAAGGAGGACTCTAATGAAGAGACCAAGCACATGCCTTCTCTACCTTTTCCCTAAAAGCTCTATAGAGAAAAGTTGGACCGGTAGTTTTAGAGATGTTTAGATATGCTGAGAGAGGTTAATGTAAACCTGCCATTCACCGAAGTTCTCTCACAAATGCGAGCTTATGCAAAGTTCTTGAAGAAGATCCTTATAAAGAAGAGAAAGATAGAAGAGACATCGGTAGTCAAGCTCACAGAGCATTGCAGTGCAATCTTGAAAAACAAACTCCCACAAAAGTGTAGAGATCCAGGGAGTTTTATTATACTTTGTTTTTTAGGCACTCTTAACTTTGATAAATCTTTATGTGATTCTGGTGCCCCAATAAATCTAACACCTTTGTTAATTTACATGAAACTAGAGAATGCGATTAGAGAGATAAGGTCTGCACCAATATCATTGCAGCTGGCAGATCAAAAACAGATAACACTGTAATGGATAGTTGAAGATGTCTCAGTGTGGGTGGATAAGTTTGTATTTCCAGTAGACTTTATGGTGGTGAAGATGGAGGAGAATAAGGAGATACCCCTCATACTAGGAAGACCATTATTAGCAACAAGTAGAGCAATATTAGATATACAAGAGAAAAAGCTCATGTTTAGAGTGGGGGGGAGAGACTTTAACGTTCAAGATGGATGTAGAAAAGGGGGTGAAAAAGGAGAAGCTAGCTGCAAGTGTTGAGTGGAAGGTGAAGGGTGTGAAAGAGAAGGCTGCATTGAGTGAAAAAGATAAGTGTGGGGTGTACCCCAAGAAGGGGTCGGGGAGGTTAGAATGTATTTAGACCTTACCCCTACCCCAAAGGGGTAGAGAGGCTATTTCTAGGAGACCCTCTACTCAAGAACACGAAAATGGACAACTGAGTATGTGACAGCAACAAAAATGAGAAAAATAATATAAGCATCATAGAAAAAAGAATAAAGATGGAAAAGTAATAACAACAACTAGTAGTAATTCCACAGTACAGTAAAAAAAATGGAAAAATAGTGCGGAGATAACATACACCACTAACAGTCCAAGACAATACCCTAAGAGACTAATCCCCCCTTCGGAACGAAGGAGGAAAATGCTCGACTCCTTCCTAACATTCAACCCTAATGCTATACCTCCACGCCTTCCTATAAAGAGTCATGTCCTCGAAAATCTGAAGTCGAGCCGCGTCCTGCTTGATCACTTCACCCCAATATTTCTTAGGCCTCCCTTTACCTTTTCTCATAACTGCCAAAGTCAACCGTTCAAACCTCCTAACTGGATCATCTTGGCTTCGCATCCGCTTGTGCCTGAACCATCTAACCCTCGCTTCCCGCATCTTTTCATCTGTGGGAGCCATGCCTAACTTCTCTTGAATATCTTCATTCCTAACCTTATCCAACCTAGTGTGCCCACACATCCATCTGAAAATCCTCATATCTGCTACTTTCGTCCTCTGGATATGGGAATTATTGAATGGCCAACACTCTACCCCATAATACATGGCCAGTCTAGCCACCTCTCTATTGAACTTGCCTTATGTTTCAGTGGTACATTCCTGTCACACAGTACTGCAGACGATAACCTTCATTTCATCAACCCCACACCTATACGATGCGTGACATCCTCATCTATCTCTCCACCCCCTTGTATAATTGACTAGGTATTTGAAACTACCCCTCTTGGAGATGACTTATGAGTCAAGCCTCACGTCTAAGTCTGCTTCTCACGTCCTGACACTGAACTTGCACTACAGATATTCATTCTTAGTCCTACTCAACTTCAAACCTTTAGACTCGTGGGTCTGTCTCCAAACCTCCAACCTCTTGTTAACGCCGCCTATCGTCTTATCAATCAGAACTATATCATCAGCAAACAGCATACACCAAGGCACCTCCCCTTCAGTATATGATGTAATAAGCTCGCAACTTTACAAGAATCAGAGAGTCTCCACTAAGTACTACAAGGAAATACTAGCTGAGGAAATAAGGAAGAAAGCTTCAACCTAAGCATAGTAGCTTGAAGAAGAAATAGTCTTGTAACAACAGTCTCACTACAACATTGGATGCACTCCATAAGAAAGTGGCACCTATCGTGACTAATGAATGGTAGTCAAAAGTGATATTTGAAATCATATGAGTTATAGGGAATTCCAGTATTCGTGGGCACTAAGATAAGCTACGTATCCATGTAGCAAGTGGCAGAACGGCCTGGAAAAGTAATTGCTTACATTTAAAGACAACTGATAAGGCACGAAAGGAAGTATATGGTGCTAGCAAGTTAAAGGAAGGTTGCTAGTAGTATAAATAGATATGTGCAGGTCGCATGCTAAAGTATGGTAGAGCAACAAGGTTTTATCTAGATAGGAGTAAGGATTAGATATGAGAAGGTGACAAGAATAAGTAAGGCCTTGGGATTAAGCCCATCAAAACACGAGAGCTGATGGTTTCCTTATGTTGTAAAAAGCTCAGTATAGCCTAAATGAAATCAGAGGAGTTTAAGACTAGGAGCAATTAGAAAAGATGACATATTGCCCTGGTAGTACAATAAGGGTGTAATTGTTATAGATAAAAGGATGACATTTATGCCTTTGATTGAGTAATAATTTAATGAAAAGGAATTTCATGAATTGCAAATATTAGAAAACCCCCCTGTAAGATAAAACGCATTGGCATGCTCTGAACTAAGGTTATTGATGTATATTATCATCCCTAGGTTGATCAGGCAAATAACTTCAAATTTCCCCGATGCGACTTGCACCCTAGTGACTATGTACTACGTAAGAGGTTTCAAGTTATCAATGTTTAATTATGTATCAACATTAAGCTGAATCAACAATGGATGAATAAAAGTTATAAAGTATGACATGAGATTAGTCTATCATTCTTAAGATGAATAGTGATGAGTAAGCATTAAAGGACTTACATTTATACATATAGGATAAGCTGAGAGAGAGTAACCTGGAGTTGGGCAGCAGATCTCGGTAATAATAAACTGAAGTAAGTTTTATGGTATAGTATAACCTATCTAGATTTAGGAAATCCACAAGTATCGATATCCGAGGCTATGAAACAGGATATAGAAGTAGTTGTAAGTTCGACAAAGTACAAAGCAAAGGACTTTAGTACACCTATAGATGCCTAGAAGGATAGCTTGTCAGAGTTCTATACATGTTCACAAAGTGCGGCCAAGAGATTGACTAAATGATGAAGGAAAAAGAAGAGAAGTCTCACATAGTCGCACATACAAGGACAAAGTCGTACAGGTTGTATGATAGAAGGTAACAATAGTTACGTGATTGGATGAATTCCGACCACAAGTCGTGGTGTGAGAAAGAGGCCTAAATGGGTAAATGCCGTGGCCTTCAGATTTATTCGTAGAACAGTTGCATAGATGGCAAGGACAGTATTAAGGTATTCATAAGAGCTATAGGTTATGAGACTGATAAGCGCATAAGTCAACATTCGAATATGAATGTTCCAAAGAGGGGAATGATGTTACACCTCATGTTTTCATACGTGAGAGTACATCGTAAGTCAATTAATGTAAGCTCAGAAATGAGATTATATTTGAAAGTACATAAATTAACTTAATCATGTTACCTTGGAAGTTACAAATATTAAAGATCATGAATAACAAGTACTAAGAGGGTTAGAAGGCTTAGAAGCTAAATGAATAGAAGAAAATAAATTTCGTCGAAAGTCGACAAGTTGGGAATGCTATAACATGTACTTTTGGGGTGAGACTAGGGCTATTAACATAATAAGGAGGTTATGTTATGATTTATTTTATTCAAATGATATTCTTGTGCTATGTTGTAAAGCTAAGCGAGTTGTGGAACAAAAGTTGGCAAAGTTCATGACAAGTTACATTCATAAATGTACTGAAAATTAGGTCAAATATAGCGGAGCTCTTATCCAAATATACAAGGAATTACGGTATTCTCCACCTAACAAACTGAATATTTATGAGTCTAGTTTCTAACACATTAAACCGTTTGTCGATACGACATCAGAGTATAGAGATATTCGCATTTTCGCGAGACTGCACTAGCAGCTCCCAATGGGACCCACTTAGGTGGTGGACGACCCTTGAATATTTTAACGGGGTTGGATGCCTCATTTTTGGCTTTTTTTGACCAAGAAAATTTCTCAAACTCTCTGAACACCTCTCCAACAGCTCTCCAAGGTTCTCAGTCTAATCCAAGGTGGTTTGTGATAACACATCATTATGGTGTTGTGATGCAATTAATGGTGCTTGTAAGCTAAGAAAAGCTTTGGTTCGAGTTTTTTCTGATTATTTAAGGTACGTATAACACTCTATTTCTTGGTCTTAAGCTTATATATGCGTTGGTTATGTTTTTTGAATGAAGAATTACAAGATAGAACTTTAAGTTGTATACGAAGTTTTTGTCTTTTATTAGACTATTTTGGAGTTGTGTATATGACTTCATATGGCTGAAAATCACGGGGAATGGCTTGGTTATAATGTTCGTATTGTTTTTATGCTGGTAAATATGTTTAGTACGTTTATGATGTTTTAAATAGGAGAATAAGCAACCACACAATACTTGGAAGTTGTCCATATTGTTGTGATATGTTGTTGGGTTGTTTGATGTTACTTTTATGATGGATATAAGGTTGCAATGTCATGCCAATATATGTTTTTATATTCTAGACTGTTTGAAGGTATTTTAAGTATAAGGGAGATGGTAAAAAGAGTTGGAGTTTTGTTCCAATCCAAGCGTACCGCTCGTCGTGTTAAGTAGTAGTTCTGTTGGTGACATTTGTGCACTTGTTGTTATGTAGGGTGAATTGTGTTGTTGGGCTGTTCAGTTTGTTGTGGTGCTGAATGTATAAAGTTGAAGGTCGTCGTAAAGTAAATAGTAATAGTAAGAGTCAATAGTCAGTTTTCATGAACAGTAAAGGTCGTTCATGAATAGTAAGAGTCAAGAGTCAGATTCATGAACAGTAAAGGTCGTTCATGAATAGTAAAAGTCATTTTGTAATATTATAAATAAGTCTTTCGATTATGAAATAAAACAGGCTACATCTTCAGGCCAAGGGCTTCTCTCTCCTCTCTCTTCTCTTCTCACAAGAAATACTTACAGATAAAATACTTAAAGATAAAATACAGGAAAGCTATGGAAGATAAGCAAGATATGAATCAGCAAGAAAATATGAAAGATCAACAAGAAGACACCAGGAATCTACAAAAATAGGTATGTAACACTATGAACATGACTAGCTAAACTAGTATATTCCTGATAATCTCTTACATGTAGATTATAATTATCCATCATATAATAGTACTGTTATAAAAATCATCTTAAGTAAGTTTGCCATGAAAATATGCTAAGAGTAGGTAAGCCCAGACTATGCATCCTAAGGTTGAAACCGGTAGGCAGAGAGGCCGTTTAGGGGAGTAAACAAAAGTTGAAGCGCTGTTAGGGTAACTGATTGAAGCAGAAAATCATGGTAGTGACCGGAAAAGATGATTAAAATAACTTATTATAATATGATGAATAAGGATAATAGACATAGAGATTAAAAGGAATATGTTTTAGCAAATCATATAATAAGATGAACACTTATCTAATAGACGACGATATTACCTATAAAACACTTATACTTTATATACTAAAAGACATTAACAATGATGTAAGAAGAATAATCTATGAAAAAATATTAGCCTTTGAAATAACATAAATAATAGACCAAAATTGGACAGAACTAATCATACCAGAAACAGATTTATATGAACTAGACCTATATTTTGATAGCATATAATGAATCATACATATCTACAATACTAGCAACAAACTACAGAAAATATAAATTTACTAAAAAATCTAATAGAAAATAATATAGAAGACTATCAAAGAACCCAAGATATAGAATATATAGAATATGTATTAGAATGCATATCAGAAATAATTAGACTAATTCCACTACAAAGAGAATTTTATTAAAAAGCTTTTAGATCAGACTAACTAACAAATGAAAACAATTAAGAGCTAGAAGGTGACGTTGAGAAACACCTAAAAACTCATAACAGTTTGTTAAATGCAGTTGCAGGAAGTAGCACAGCTAGCAGTTTATCTGCAAAGAAGAAGGAAGAAATTAAACCTAGATATACAAATACAAATATGAACAATCTATTTTCAAAACCATTCATACAGAAAAATATCCAAAATACCCAGAAAGAAATATTCCTACCACCACAGATAAACACCTACAAAGAAAGCCTAAACCAAGCCAAAAAGACATACAACCATATAACCCGTACATATATAGACAACATATATAAAATACAAAACTTCCTAAACAAAAATCCAAGATCCCAAACTACCCAAAATCCAGATGAAGATTATATTACTCATTATCTAACAGGATATAATAAACTAATAGCATTACCAAATACAAATGCAAAACTAGTAGCCACTTGCTACAATTACGGATTACTAGATACAGTATATACACAGACAGGACAAGAAATAGCTACCATACCAGAAGTATACAGAGCATTTATGCAGTACAAAAGAATAACTAAAGGAACACTATTCTATATACGATTCTATTCAGCTACAGCAGAGATACTATATGAAGAAATAAAACCCATCATACAAGTTATCAAGATCGGACTTACAAGGGAAATGCTAGTACCGGAAAAAATAGAAGAACAAGAAGAGATAGAAAAAATAAATATTCCAGACTTTTATGCAAATAAAAGGATTATCGGAATATCCACTATACTAAATGAACTAGCAAACAACTACCTAAACCAGAATGCTATTTGGAGTTATTATTCAAGAGAACAGACAATGATATATTCAAACTGCAGAGAGATTCGAGAACCAGATATGGAAGAATTAAGACAATGGGTCTTAAGTCTTTTGAAGCCAGAACAATCTACAACCACAAGAGCTATAAGGACAAATTTTATTTCTCCAGAATTATTAACAAGATATTGCAAGTTAATCAGTCACAAATATCCAGATCACATATGCTCAAAATGCAAAGGAGAAGATAATATTGTTCCAGACGTACAACTGGAATAAACAAGAAGAAGATTACTGAAGAAGAAGACGACAAGCTAGACAAAGAAATATGGCAGACAAAATAATATGAAAGAGATATTAGATTCCTTTCTTTTCTTTATGTTATTTTGTTTTTTGTAAAAGTCGTAAAGTAAATAGTAATAGTAAGAGTCAGTTGTCAGTTTTCATGAACAGTAAAGGTCGTTCATGAATAGTAAGAGTCAATAGTCAGTTTTCATGAATAGTAAAGGTCGTTCATGAATAGTAAGAGTCAAGAGTCAGATTCATGAACAGTAAAGGTCGTTCATGAATAGTAAAAGTCATTTTGTAATATTATAAATAAGTCTTTCGATTATGAAATAAAAGAGGCTACATCTTCAGGCCAAGGGCTTCTCTCTCCTCTCTCTTCTCTTCTCACAAGAAATACTTACAGATAAAATACTTAAAGATAAAATACAGGAAAGTTATGGAAGATAAGCAAGATATGAATCAGCAAGAAAATATGAAAGATCAACAAGAAGACACCAGGAATCTACAAAAACAGGTATGTAACACTATGAACATGACTAGCTAAACTAGTATATTCCTGATAATCTCATACATGTAGATTATAATTATCCATCATATAATAGTACTGTTATAAAAATCATCTTAAGTAAGTTTGCCATGAAAATATGCTAAGAATAGGTAAGCCCAGACTATGCATCCTAAGGTTGAAACCGGTAGGCAGAGAGGCCGTTTAGGGGAGTAAACAAAAGTTGAAGCGCTGTTAGGGTAACTGATTGAAGCAGAAAATCATGGTAGTGACCGGAAAAGATGATTAAAATAACTTATTATAATATGATGAATAAGGATAATAGACATAGAGATTAAAAGGAATATGTTTTAGCAAATCATATGATAAGATGAACACTTATCTAATAGACGACGATATTACCTATAAAACACTTATACTTTATATACTAAAAGACATTAATAATGATGTAAGAAGAATAATCTATGAAAAAATATTAGCCTTTGAAATAACAGAAATAATAGACCAAAATTGGACAGAACTAATCATACCAGAAACAGATTTATATGAACTAGACCTATATTTTGATAGCATATAATGAATCATACATATCTACAATACTGGCAACAAACTACAGAAAATATAAATTTACTAAAAAATCTAATAGAAAATAATATAGAAGACTATCAAAGAACCCAAGATATAGAATATATAGAATATGTATTAGAATGCATATCAGAAATAATTAGACTAATTCCACTACAAAGAGAATTTTATGAAAAAGCTTTTAGATCAGACTAACTAACAAATGAAAACAATTAACAACGAAAGGGACACTAAAAATGGTATCAGAGCTATAGATTAAAAAATGAACAAAGAAGAATTTGCAATAGATGAAAAAACCTATGAAAACCAAGACGGATTAAAAATAAAAATAATATTTTCAAACTTAGGCAGAAGATATAAAAAAATAGGAGACCAATTATACTTAATGATAGAAAAAGAAACAGCAAGATTAGAAGATAGCTTAACAGCTATGACAAGAATAAGTAGAGAAAATGAGGAAATTGATAAGAAAAAAGAAATTGAAATTATTAAAAAACAAGCAAGCAAAGAAATACAACAATTGGAAGAAACCAAAAATACAAAGATTATAGCATTAGAAAAAGAATTAAATATGTTAAAAGCACTATATGAAAACAAGCAAAGAGAAAAGAATAAAGAAATAGAATTAACAGATGAAATAAATAAATTTAAACAAATATTACAAACAGAAGAAACTCTCAGAATTGAAGAAATAGATAATAATATAGATGACCAAGAGTCAGAATCAAGCGAAATAAGTGAAACATATACAGAACTTTTAGAAAGTATAGAAAAAACAAAAAATGTAGAAGTAAATACAGGAGATGTAAATATGGATGAAAAACCTAGTACATCAGGTGTAAAAAATCCAAAAGGATTATACCCAAATTATTATACAGCTAATTATGAACAACATGATAGATATAATACACTATGGGATAGTAGATTAAATAAAAAATGGACACCAAAACCAATATCAGAACAATATAACTTTTTAGATTTAGATTGCGTAGCAGATATAAATAAAACAATCCAACTATGGATAGGATATGTATCTAAACAATTGGTAGATAATAAAATAGGAATGACAGAAACACCAGGATATATAGAAAGAACACTCATAGGAACGGTAAAATTATGGTTACAAAATTTAACTAGAGAAAGTGTAGATACCTTAAGAAGCAATAAAAAATTTAATGGTGAAATAGCAACAACAAATATAGAAATATTATACAAATATGAAATAGCTATAAGAAACGAATTTAGTAGCATGACTACAGAAATTGAAGAACAAAATAAGGAAAAACAAATAAATAGAAATCTAATAACAAAATTAGCAATATGTAATATGTGTTATATAGACGAATATACTTGTGCATTCAGAGAATATTATTATAAAGGAACATATAATGCAGAAGAAAGCAAAGAAATAAGAAAATTATATTTCACAAAACTACCAGAACCTTTTAATTCTAAAATAATAAAAGAATGGAATGAAGCAGGATTAGCAGATACTTTAGGAGCTAGAATAAAATTTCTACAACAATGGTTTGTACAATTATGTGAAAAATATAAAGAAGAAACAAAAATGGAAAAAATATTAATAAAAAACTTAAGATGTTGTAAAAATAAAACAGCACCACAATTTGGATGTACAGATAAATATTATAATAAAAAATGGAAAACAAAGAAATATAATAAATACAAGTCAAAATATAAAAATAAAAAACCAAGAAAAAGATATTATGTAAAAAATTATCAGAATAAAAGACCATTTAGACCAAAAAAGAAATTAACAGAATGTACTTGTTATAACTGTGGAAAATTAGGACATATAGCTAAAGACTGTAAAGCACCTAGAAACTTAAAGAAAAAACAAATAACTGAAATCATAATTGATGATGAAGAATATATGCAAATGGAATATATAGACTATGAACTAGATAGTGAAGATAGTGTATATGAAATATCAGATATAGAAGATGAAATAGGAGATGAAATAACTAAAGAAGATGATGAAACCTAATGACTGAAAAAGAAATAAAAATAATAACACGAGAAGAATATAAAGATGAAGAATCCTCAGAACAAAAGATTATATTTGATAATAGTATATTTGAACAAATAAAAGGAAAAGAATTAGACCTCAGTGTTGAAAAAATATTTGAAGTACCTACAATAAAAAATTGGTTCAAAAGACAAACAGAAGAATACTACGTAGTTAGCCAAAAAGAACATATAATTGACTGTAAATATACAAAAGGAAAAGCCAAAATACCAATAATAAACAAAAGAATAATAAATAAAGAAATACAAGATATAAAGGCAAAAAACCCAATTAAATATGTACACCTAGGAGGAACTGAAATATTAATAAAAGCATGTTTTAGAGAAGGAATAGATACCCCTATAGAAATATATTTAGCAGATGATAGAATAATCCAACCTATAGAAAAAAGCATAATAAGTGCAATAAAAGGAAATCTTATATACCAAAAATTTAAATTCATAATAAGTGCCAATTATTCAATAGCAATAAACGATAGGAATATAGATAAATCATTAGTATTATACTGGAAAATGTCAGGAATAGAATTAACACCTGGAAGTAAGATATTTACAGCTAGATGTAAAAACTTATACGTTTTAACAACAAAACATAAAATAGCAGCAAAAAATAAAATTAATAAAATAAAAATAGAAAATCCATTTGAAAGAATAGTTACAGTTATTGATAATAATGAATATAGTTATAAAGAAATTGACATGGAAGAAGACTTAGAAATAGTAAAAGAAAGATTAAGTACATCAAGTATACCAAACCAATTAACTTATGAAACACCAACATCATCAAGGATAAGTACATCAAGAAGGGAATATATAATCCCAAAAAACTTAATAAGAAACACAAAAGAAAAAATAAATCCATACCATTACTATATAACTGGAATCATGGAACAAAGAAAATATCAAATATTAATAAATACAGGTCAAGAAGAAAATTATATCACAAGAGAATTAGTAACAGAAACTGAAATAATAACTACTGAACAACTATGCCCTGAATTACCCAAGGAATTAATAATAAATGAAGAAATAACAGAAAAAGAAATAATTATTGGAGGAATACCTTTGATAATACAATTTAAAATATATCAAGAAAACGAAAACGAAAATATTACATTAGGAATAAAATGGTTAGAAAAAGTAAAACCATACAATCTAGGAGATAAACAATTAATCATAACACACAAAGATAAGAAAATAATAATAAAAAGAACAGAAGAATGAAAATATATATACTCGCAAAAATCATAGTAGAAGGATATTATAATAGATACTATACACCAATGATAGATACAGGAGCAGAAGCTAATATATGTAAATATAATTGTTTACCAACAGATAAATGGGAAAAATTAAAAACACCTATGGTAGTAACAGGATTTAATAATGAAGGTAGTATGATTAACTACAGAGCCAAGAATATAAAAATCCAAATATGGGATAAAATATTAACTATAGAGGAAATATATAACTTTGAATTCACTACAAAAGATATATTATTAGGAATGCCATTTTTAGATAAACTATACCCACATATAATAACAAGGACACACTGGTGGTTTACCACACCATGTAAAAATAAAGTAGGAGCAAAAAGAGTAAATAATAAACAAAGAAAAAATACAGAATGGATAAAAGGAAGTGAAAAAATCACAGAAAAATTAGAAAATATAAGTAAAAATATAACTACTCAATTAGAAATTATTATATTTACAATAGACAAAGTAAAAATAATCCAGAATGAATTAGAAAAATCATGGTAGTGACCGGAAAAGATGATTAAAATAACTTATTATAATATGATGAATAAGGATAATAGACATAGAGATTAAAAGGAATATGTTTTAGCAAATCATATGATAAGATGAACACTTATCTAATAGACGACGATATTACCTATAAAACACTTATACTTTATATACTAAAAGACATTAACAATGATGTAAGAAGAATAATCTATGAAAAATATTAGCCTTTGAAATAACAGAAATAATAGACCAAAATTGGACAGAACTAATCATACCAGAAACAGATTTATATGAACTAGACCTATATTTTGATAGCATATAATGAATCATACATATCTACAATACTGGCAACAAACTACAGAAAATATAAATTTACTAAAAAATCTAATAGAAAATAATATAGAAGACTATCAAAGAACCCAAGATATAGAATATATAGAATATGTATTAGAATGCATATCAGAAATAATTAGACTAATTCCACTACAAAGAGAATTTTATGAAAAAGCTTTTAGATCAGACTAACTAACAAATGAAAACAATTAACAACGAAAGGGACACTAAAAATGGTATCAGAGCTATAGATTAAAAAATGAATAAGGAAGAATTTGCAATAGATGAAAAAACCTATGAAAACCAAGACGGATTAAAAATAAAAATAATATTTTCAAACTTAGGCAGAAGATATAAAAAAATAGGAGACCAATTATACTTAATGGTAGAAAAAGAAACAGCAAGATTAGAAAATAGCTTAACAGCTATGACAAGAATAAGTAGAGAAAATGAGAAAATTGATAAGAAAAAAGAAATTGAAATTATTAAAAAACAAGCAAGCAAAGAAATACAACAATTGGAAGAAACCAAAAATACAAAGATTATAGCATTAGAAAAAGAATTAAATATGTTAAAAGCACTATATGAAAACAAGCAAAGAGAAAAGAATAAAGAAATAGAATTAACAGATGAAATAAATAAATTTAAACAAATATTACAAACAGAAGAAACTCTCAAAATTGAAGAAATAGATAATAATATAGATGACCAAGAGTCAGAATCAAGCGAAATAAGTGAAACATATACAGAACTTTTAGAAAGTATAGAAAAAACAAAAAATGTAGAAGTAAATACAGGATGTAGTACATCAGGTGTAAAAAATCCAAAAGGATTATACCCAAATTATAATACAGCTAATTATGAACAACATGATAGATATAATACACTATGGTATAGTAGATTAAATAAAAAATGGACACCAAAACCAATATCAGAACAATATAACTTTTTAGATTTAGATTGCGTAGCAGATATAAATAAAACAATCCAACTATGGATAGGATATGTATCTAAACAATTGGTAGATAATAAAATAGGAATGACAGAAACACCAGGATATATAGAAAGAACACTCATAAGAACGGTAAAATTATGGTTACAAAATTTAACTAGAGAAAGTGTAAACACCTTAAGAAGCAATAAAAAATTTAATGGTGAAATAGCAACAACAAATATAGAAATATTATACAAATATGAAATAGCTATAAGAAACGAATTTAGTAGCATGACTACAGAAATTGAAGAACAAAATAAGAAAAAACAAATAAATAGAAATCTAATAACAAAATTAGCAATATGTAATATGTGTTATATAGACGAATATACTTGTGCATTCAGAGAATATTATTATAAAGGAACATATAATGCAGAAGAAAGCAAAGAAATAAGAAAATTATATTTCACAAAACTACCAGAACCTTTTAATTCCAAAATAATAAAAGAATGGAATGAAGCAGGATTAGCAGATACTTTAGGAGCTAGAATAAAATTTCTACAACAATGGTTTGTACAATTATGTGAAAAATATAAAGAAGAAACAAAAATGGAAAAAATATTAATAAAAAACTTAAGATGTTGTAAAAATAAAACAGCACCACAATTTGGATGTACAGATAAATATTATAATAAAAAATGGAAAACAAAGAAATATAATAAATACAAGTCAAAATATAAAAATAAAAAACCAAGAAAAAGATATTATGTAAAAAATTATCAGAATAAAAGACCATTTAGACCAAAAAAGAAATTAACAGAATGTACTTGTTATAACTGTGGAAAATTAGGACATAGATATTTTTCTGTATGAATGGTTTTGAAAATAGATTGTTCATATTTGTATTTGTATATCTAGGTTTAATTTCTTCCTTCTTCTTTGCAGATAAACTGCTAGCTGTGCTACTTCCTGCAACTGCATTTAACAAACTGTTATGAGTTTTTAGGTGTTTCTCAACGTCACCTTCTAGCTCTGGAATTTTAGAGACTTCCGATCGTCTTATCTCCGCATTTTTCAAGTCATGCTGCTGACCACTAGCTGTTTTCTTTAATATCTGTATCTCTTCTTCTATGCTTTCCACTTTTTTACAAAGTGTAGTCATAGCTAAGAGTATATTTTCCATTGTATTATCTGGTTCAGTTTGGGTAGCTTTGTCTTGATAAGTAATCTGCAACAACATTCTTGTTAGTAGTGATTATTTCAATTGTAAATGTAAAATTTAATATATTTAATACCAGTCTGCGTATTTCTTTTGTTGTAACTGAATCTTGTACTTTTCTGGTTATCCACCATTTAACTTGGGTGTTATCTGTTCTTACAATAAATCTGTTATAAACTATATATGGTTCAAATGCTAATAAATATTTATATAATGCAAATAATTCTTTTCTATTTATTTCCCATCTTTCTTGTGGTTCAGTATAAGATCCTGAATAATATCTGCAATGATGTTCTATTTTTTCTTTATCATATTTATATTTAAGAACTACTCCATAACTATGATTACTCGAATCTGTTTCTACAATATAAGTAAATTTCTTATTTTCATCTGGGAAGTATAATTTTTGTAATTTCTTGCACAATATTTTAATCTTCCTTATTTGTTCCTTATCTTTTTCATCAAACCCAAGATATAGAATATATAGAATATGTATTAGAATGCATATCAGAAATAATTAGACTAATTCCACTACAAAGAGAATTTTATGAAAAAGCTTTTAGATCAGACTAACTAACAAATGAAAATAATTAACAACGAAAGGGACACTAAAAATGGTATCAGAGCTATAGATTAAAAAATGAATAAGGAAGAATTTGCAATAGATGAAAAAACTTATGAAAACCAAGACGGATTAAAAATAAAAATAATATTTTCAAACTTAGGCAGAAGATATAAAAAAATAGGAGACCAATTATACTTAATGGTAGAAAAAGAAACAGCAAGATTAGAAGATAGCTTAACAGCTATGACAAGAATAAGTAGAGAAAATGAGGAAATTGATAAGAAAAAAGAAATTGAAATTATTAAAAAACAAGCAAGCAAAGAAATACAACAATTGGAAGAAACCAAAAATACAAAGATTATAGCATTAGAAAAAGAATTAAATATGTTAAAAGCACTATATGAAAACAAGCAAAGAGAAAAGAATAAAGAAATAGAATTAACAGATGAAATAAATAAATTTAAACAAATATTACAAACAGAAGAAACTCTCAGAATTGAAGAAATAGATAATAATATAGATGACCAAGAGTCAGAATCAAGCGAAATAAGTGAAACATATACAGAACTTTTAGAAAGTATAGAAAAAACAAAAAATGTAGAAGTAAATACAGGAGATGTAAATATGGATGAAAAACCTAGTACATCAGGTGTAAAAAATCCAAAAGGATTATACCCAAATTATTATACAGCTAATTATGAACAACATGATAGATATAATACACTATGGGATAGTAGATTAAATAAAAAATGGACACCAAAACCAATATCAGAACAATATAACTTTTTAGATTTAGATTGCGTAGCAGATATAAATAAAACAATCCAACTATGGATAGGATATGTATCTAAACAATTGGTAGATAATAAAATAGGAATGACAGAAACACCAGGATATATAGAAAGAACACTCATAGGAACGGTAAAATTATGGTTACAAAATTTAACTAGAGAAAGTGTAGATACCTTAAGAAGCAATAAAAAATTTAATGGTGAAATAGCAACAACAAATATAGAAATATTATACAAATATGAAATAGCTATAAGAAACGAATTTAGTAGCATGACTACAGAAATTGAAGAACAAAATAAGGAAAAACAAATAAATAGAAATCTAATAACAAAATTAGCAATATGTAATATGTGTTATATAGACGAATATACTTGTGCATTCAGAGAATATTATTATAAAGGAACATATAATGCAGAAGAAAGCAAAGAAATAAGAAAATTATATTTCACAAAACTACCAGAACCTTTTAATTCCAAAATAATAAAAGAATGGAATGAAGCAGGATTAGCAGATACTTTAGGAGCTAGAATAAAATTTCTACAACAATGGTTTGTACAATTATGTGAAAAATATAAAGAAGAAACAAAAATGGAAAAAATATTAATAAAAAACTTAAGATGTTGTAAAAATAAAACAGCACCACAATTTGGATGTACAGATAAATATTATAATAAAAAATGGAAAACAAAGAAATATAATAAATACAAGTCAAAATATAAAAATAAAAAACCAAGAAAAAGATATTATGTAAAAAATTATCAGAATAAAAGACCATTTAGACCAAAAAAGAAATTAACAGAATGTACTTGTTATAACTGTGGAAAATTAGGACATATAGCTAAAGACTGTAAAGCACCTAGAAACTTAAAGAAAAAACAAATAACTGAAATCATAATTGATGATGAAGAATATATGCAAATGGAATATATAGACTATGAACTAGATAGTGAAGATAGTGTATATGAAATATCAGATATAGAAGATGAAATAGGAGATGAAATAACTAAAGAAGATGATGAAACCTAATGACTGAAAAAGAAATAAAAATAATAACACGAGAAGAATATAAAGATGAAGAATCCTCAGAACAAAAGATTATATTTGATAATAGTATATTTGAACAAATAAAAGGAAAAGAATTAGACCTCAGTGTTGAAAAAATATTTGAAGTACCTACAATAAAAAATTGGTTCAAAAGACAAACAGAAGAATACTACGTAGTTAGCCAAAAAGAACATATAATTGACTGTAAATATACAAAAGGAAAAGCCAAAATACCAATAATAAACAAAAGAATAATAAATAAAGAAATACAAGATATAAAGGCAAAAAACCCAATTAAATATGTACACCTAGGAGGAACTGAAATATTAATAAAAGCATGTTTTAGAGAAGGAATAGATACCCCTATAGAAATATATTTAGCAGATGATAGAATAATCCAACCTATAGAAAAAAGCATAATAAGTGCAATAAAAGGAAATCTTATATACCAAAAATTTAAATTCATAATAAGTGCCAATTATTCAATAGCAATAAACGATAGGAATATAGATAAATCATTAGTATTATACTGGAAAATGTCAGGAATAGAATTAACACCTGGAAGTAAGATATTTACAGCTAGATGTAAAAACTTATACGTTTTAACAACAAAACATAAAATAGCAGCAAAAAATAAAATTAATAAAATAAAAATAGAAAATCCATTTGAAAGAATAGTTACAGTTATTGATAATAATGAATATAGTTATAAAGAAATTGACATGGAAGAAGACTTAGAAATAGTAAAAGAAAGATTAAGTACATCAAGTATACCAAACCAATTAACTTATGAAACACCAACATCATCAAGGATAAGTACATCAAGAAGGGAATATATAATCCCAAAAAACTTAATAAGAAACACAAAAGAAAAAATAAATCCATACCATTACTATATAACTGGAATCATGGAACAAAGAAAATATCAAATATTAATAAATACAGGTCAAGAAGAAAATTATATCACAAGAGAATTAGTAACAGAAACTGAAATAATAACTACTGAACAACTATGCCCTGAATTACCCAAGGAATTAATAATAAATGAAGAAATAACAGAAAAAGAAATAATTATTGGAGGAATACCTTTGATAATACAATTTAAAATATATCAAGAAAACGAAAACGAAAATATTACATTAGGAATAAAATGGTTAGAAAAAGTAAAACCATACAATCTAGGAGATAAACAATTAATCATAACACACAAAGATAAGAAAATAATAATAAAAAGAACAGAAGAATGAAAATATATATACTCGCAAAAATCATAGTAGAAGGATATTATAATAGATACTATACACCAATGATAGATACAGGAGCAGAAGCTAATATATGTAAATATAATTGTTTACCAACAGATAAATGGGAAAAATTAAAAACACCTATGGTAGTAACAGGATTTAATAATGAAGGTAGTATGATTAACTACAGAGCCAAGAATATAAAAATCCAAATATGGGATAAAATATTAACTATAGAAGAAATATATAACTTTGAATTCACTACAAAAGATATATTATTAGGAATGCCATTTTTAGATAGACTATACTCACATATAATAACAAGGACACACTGGTGGTTTACCACACCATGTAAAAACAAAGTAGGAGCAAAAAGAGTAAATAATAAACAAAGAAAAAATACAGAATGGATAAAAGGAAGTGAAAAAATCACAGAAAAATTAGAAAATATAAGTAAAAATATAACTACTCAATTAGAAATTATTATATTTACAATAGACAAAGTAAAAATAATTCAGAATGAATTAGAAAAATTATATAATGATAACCCTCTAAAAGGTTGGAATAAACATAAAACAAAAATAAAAATAGAATTAATAGAAGAAAACAGCATAATAACACAAAAACCTTTAAAATATAACTTTGATGACTTAGCAGAATTCAAAATGCATATAAAAGAATTATTAGATAACAATTACATACAAGAAAGTAATAGTAAACATACAAGTCCAGCATTTATAGTAAATAAACATAGTGAACAAAAAAGAGGAAAAAGTAGAATGGTTATAGATTACCGAAACTTAAATGCAAAAACTAAAACATATAATTACCCAATACCTAATAAGATATTAAAAATAAGACAAATCCAAGGATATAATTACTTCAGTAAATTTGACTGTAAATCAGGATTTTACCATCTAAAACTAGAAGATGAATCTAAAAAACTAACAGCATTTACAGTACCACAAGGATTTTATGAATGGAATGTTTTACCATTTGGATATAAAAATGCACCAGGAAGATACCAACATTTTATGGATAATTATTTTAACCAACTAGAAAATTGCATAGTATATATAGATGATATATTACTATATTCAAGAACACAAGATGAACATATAAAATTATTAGAAAAATTTATACATATTATAGAAAACTCAGGTATAAGCTTAAGCAAAACCAAAGCAGAAATTATGAAGAATCAGATAGAATTTTTAGGTATACAAATAGATAAAAATGGAATAAAAATGCAAACACATATAGTACAAAAAATAATCAATCTTGATGAAAACATAGATACAAAAAAGAAATTACAATCATTTTTAGGATTAGTAAACCAAGTAAGAGAATATATACCAAAATTAGCAGAAAACCTAAAACCTCTACAGAAAAAACTAAAAAAGGATGTAGAATATGGGTTCGATGAAAAAGATAAGGAACAAATAAGGAAGATTAAAATATTGTGCAAGAAATTACCAAAATTATACTTCCCAGATGAAAATAAGAAATTTACTTATATTGTAGAAACAGATTCGAGTAATCATAGTTATGGAGGAGTTCTTAAATATAAATATGATAAAGAAAAAATAGAACATCATTGCAGATATTATTCAGGATCTTATACTGAACCACAAGAAAGATGGGAAATAAATAGAAAAGAATTATTTGCATTATATAAATGTTTATTAGCATTTGAACCATATATAGTTTATAACAGATTTATTGTAAGAACAGATAACACCCAAGTTAAATGGTGGATAACCAGAAAAGTACAAGATTCAGTTACAACAAAAGAAATACGCAGACTGGTATTAAATATATTAAATTTTACATTTACAATTGAAATAATCACTACTAACAAGAATGTTGTTGCAGATTACTTATCAAGACAAAGCTACCCAAACTGAACCAGATAATACAATGGAAAATATACTCTTAGCTATGACTACACTTTGTAAAAAAGTGGAAAGCATAGAAGAAGAGATACAGATATTAAAGAAAACAGCTAGTGGTCAGCAGCATGACTTGAAAAATGCGGAGATAAGACGATCGGAAGTCTCTAAAATTCCAGAGCTAGAAGGTGACGTTGAGAAACACCTAAAAACTCATAACAGTTTGTTAAATGCAGTTGCAGGAAGTAGCACAGCTAGCAGTTTATCTGCAAAGAAGAAGGAAGAAATTAAACCTAGATATACAAATACAAATATGAACAATCTATTTTCAAAACCATTCATACAGAAAAATATCCAAAATACCCAGAAAGAAATATTCCTACCACCACAGATAAACACCTACAAAGAAAGCCTAAACCAAGCCAAAAAGACATACAACCATATAACCCGTACATATATAGACAACATATATAAAATACAAAACTTCCTAAACAAAAATCCAAGATCCCAAACTACCCAAAATCCAGATGAAGATTATATTACTCATTATCTAACAGGATATAATAAACTAATAGCATTACCAAATACAAATGCAAAACTAGTAGCCACTTGCTACAATTACGGATTACTAGATACAGTATATACACAGACAGGACAAGAAATAGCTACCATACCAGAAGTATACAGAGCATTTATGCAGTACAAAAGAATAACTAAAGGAACACTATTCTATATACGATTCTATTCAGCTACAGCAGA
The DNA here is from genome assembly GCF_000715075.1 of Nicotiana tabacum. NCBI lineage: Eukaryota > Viridiplantae > Streptophyta > Magnoliopsida > Solanales > Solanaceae > Nicotiana > Nicotiana tabacum. The sequence continues at coordinate 209,084 of NW_027438279.1, read as the reverse complement.
GATACTATATGAAGAAATAAAACCCATCATACAAGTTATCAAGATCGGACTTACAAGGGAAATGCTAGTACCGGAAAAAATAGAAGAACAAGAAGAGATAGAAAAAATAAATATTCCAGACTTTTATGCAAATAAAAGGATTATCGGAATATCCACTATACTAAATGAACTAGCAAACAACTACCTAAACCAGAATGCTATTTGGAGTTATTATTCAAGAGAACAGACAATGATATATTCAAACTGCAGAGAGATTCGAGAACCAGATATGGAAGAATTAAGACAATGGGTCTTAAGTCTTTTGAAGCCAGAACAATCTACAACCACAAGAGCTATAAGGACAAATTTTATTTCTCCAGAATTATTAACAAGATATTGCAAGTTAATCAGTCATAAATATCCAGATCACATATGCTCAAAATGCAAAGGAGAAGATAATATTGTTCCAGACGTACAACTGGAATAAACAAGAAGAAGATTACTGAAGAAGAAGACGACAAGCTAGACAAAGAAATATGGCATACAAAATAATATGAAAGAGATATTAGATTCCTTTCTTTTCTTTATGTTATTTTATTTTTTGTAAAAGTCGTAAAGTAAATAGTAATAGTAAGAGTCAATAGTCAGTTTTCATGAACAGTAAAGGTCGTTCATGAATAGTAAGAGTCAAGAGTCAGATTCATGAACAGTAAAGGACGTTCATGAATAGTAAAAGTCATTTTATAATATTATAAATAAGTCTTTCGATTATGAAATAAAACAGGCTACATCTTCAGGCCAAGGGCTTCTCTCTCCTCTCTCTTCTCTTCTCACAAGAAATACTTACAGATAAAATACTTAAAGATAAAATACAGGAAAGCTATGGAAGATAAGCAAGATATGAATCAGCAAGAAAATATGAAAGATCAACAAGAAGACACCAGGAATCTACAAAAACAGGTATGTAACAGTATGAACATGACTAGCTAAACTAGTATATTCCTGATAATCTCTTACATGTAGATTATAATTATCCATCATATAATAGTACTGTTATAAAAATCATCTTAAGTAAGTTTGCCATGAAAATATGCTAAGAGTAGGTAAGCCCAGACTATGCATCCTAAGGTTGAAACCGGTAGGCAGAGAGGCCGTTTAGGGGAGTAAACAAAAGTTGAAGCGCTGTTAGGGTAACTGATTGAAGCAGAAAATCATGGTAGTGACCGGAAAAGATGATTAAAATAACTTATTATAATATGATGAATAAGGATAATAGACATAGAGATTAAAAGGAATATGTTTTAGCAAATCATATGATAAGATGAACACTTATCTAATAGACGACGATATTACCTATAAAACACTTATACTTTATATACTAAAAGACATTAACAATGATGTAAGAAGAATAATCTATGAAAAAATATTAGCCTTTGAAATAACATAAATAATAGACCAAAATTAGACAGAACTAATCATACCAGAAACAGATTTATATGAACTAGACCTATATTTTGATAGCATATAATGAATCATACATATCTACAATACTGGCAACAAACTACAGAAAATATAAATTTACTAAAAAATCTAATAGAAAATAATATAGAAGACTATCAAAGAACCCAAGATATAGAATATATAGAATATGTATTAGAATGCATATCAGAAATAATTAGACTAATTTCACTACAAAGAGAATTTTATGAAAAAGCTTTTAGATCAGACTAACTAACAAATGAAAACAATTAACAACGAAAGGGACACTAAAAATGGTATCAGAGCTATAGATTAAAAAATGAATAAGGAGGAATTTGCAATAGATGAAAAAATGGATTAAAAATAAAAATAATATTTTTAAACTTAGGCAGAAGATATAAAAAAATAGGAGACCAATTATACTTAATGGTAGAAAAAGAAACAGCAAGATTAGAAGATAGCTTAACAGCTATGACAAGAATAAGTAGAGAAAATGAGGAAATTGATAAGAAAAAAGAAATTGAAATTATTAAAAAACAAGCAAGCAAAGAAATACAACAATTGGAAGAAACCAAAAATACAAAGATTATAGCATTAGAAAAAGAATTAAATATGTTAAAAGCACTATATGAAAACAAGCAAAGAGAAAAGAATAAAGAAATAGAATTAACAGATGAAATAAATAAATTTAAACAAATATTACAAACAGAAGAAACTCTCAGAATTGAAGAAATAGATAATAATATAGATGACCAAGAGTCAGAATCAAGCGAAATAAGTGAAACATATATAGAACTTTTAGAAAGTATAGAAAAAACAAAAAATGTAGAAGTAAATACAGGAGATGTAAATATGGATGAAAAACCTAGTACATCAGGTGTAAAAAATCCAAAAGGATTATACCCAAATTATTATACAGCTAATTATGAACAACATGATAGATATAATACACTATGGGATAGTAGATTAAATAAAAAATGGACACCAAAACCAATATCAGAACAATATAACTTTTTAGATTTAGATTGCGTAGCAGATATAAATAAAACAATCCAACTATGGATAGGATATGTATCTAAACAATTGGTAGATAATAAAATAGGAATTACAGAAACAACAGGATATATAGAAAGAACACTCATAGGAACGGTAAAATTATGGTTACAAAATTTAACTAGAGAATCTACAAAAATAGGTATGTAACACTATGAACATGACTAGCTAAACTAGTATATTCCTGATAATCTCTTACATGTAGATTATAATTATCCATCATATAATAGTACTGTTATAAAAATCATCTTAAGTAAGTTTGCCATGAAAATATGCTAAGAGTAGGTAAGCCCAGACTATGCATCCTAAGGTTGAAACCGGTAGGCAGAGAGGCCGTTTAGGGGAGTAAACAAAAGTTGAAGCGCTGTTAGGGTAACTGATTGAAGCAGAAAATCATGGTAGTGACCGGAAAAGATGATTAAAATAACTTATTATAATATGATGAATAAGGATAATAGACATAGAGATTAAAATGAATATGTTTTAGCAAATCATATGATAAGATGAACACTTATCTAATAGACGACGATATTACCTTATAAAACACTTATACTTTATATACTAAAAGACATTAACAATGATGTAAGAAGAATAATCTATGAAAAAATATTAGCCTTTGAAATAACAGAAATAATAGACCAAAATTGGACAGAACTAATCATACCAGAAACAGATTTATATGAACTAGACCTATATTTTGATAGCATATAATGAATCATACATATCTACAATACTGGCAACAAACTACAGAAAATATAAATTTACTAAAAAATCTAATAGAAAATAATATAGAAGACTATCAAAGAACCCAAGATATAGAATATATAGAATATGTATTAGAATACATATCAGAAATAATTAGACTAATTCCACTACAAAGAGAATTTTATGAAAAAGCTTTTAGATCAGACTAACTAACAAATGAAAACAATTAACAACGAAAGGGACACTAAAAATGGTATCAGAGCTATAGATTAAAACATTCAACATCTAGGCTTGGGAATCCACTATCTGAGCCAACATCAGTATGGCTCCCCTATGATCCCCATCAGAAACGCTGGGACCAGAAGCTGGGGCTGGAGGTGGATTCGGAATATCAAGTGGAGGATTCGTTGCACCCTCGTCAGGTGTAGGAACTGGTGCACCCTGAGCAGGAATAGTAAAACTAGGCGGTGTAGTAATCAAGGGAATATCCTCACCCCTCCGGTGTTCACCCGCATCATCAATGATAGAATCAACTGCCACTCCCGGGGTAACATCGTCTCCTTGGCCAGTTCTTGTCTTCTTCTTAGGCGCCATTTACTGAAAGTTAGAGCAATGCACGAGTTAAAGGAGGAACAATCGTACAACCAACTTTATCGCATGATTAAGAACATCAAAGAAGGGTATTATTCCTAAATGTCCAAGTATTATTCAACCATCATCATGGACTTTCCAACAACAAGGCATTTCTATTAAAGATATTTAAGCACACATATGAGCAAATATGTGTCTTAGGCGCATTACGGTTTCTTACATAATTTTCATTAGCTTTCACTTGAAACACAACTTGAAGTCAAGGCATTTAGATATGAAACCCATACTTTGAACACATTCTCAAATAGTAGTACAACATAACAAGAGCATTGAATTACATATTTACCACGGATGTCTTTTGACACCAGCTTATCCGTGTTAATCGATTCACAATGAGGAATTCGGGACATACATGGATATTGTGGTGTTCAATTTTAAGAGACGCGTTTAGCCAACATACCTCACTTGAGCTTCTTTAGACTATAAAATATTCCGGAATTCATAACAACTTCAATCTATTTTAGAAATGTAACAAATTGAACCAAAATTAGGAAGATGATCATAGTTCTAGCTCATTCGAGCATTTTATGAAACAATAGGTGCATATTCAGATTTCAAGGTCCTTATATGGAGGATTCCATCATCCCACAAACCATGCTTTGCCATTTTTAGGTCAACAATCTCCCTACATCCCTTAATAACATATGCATGCAATAAACAAATCCCATACCCATCAATTATCTTACTAATTGCCCATTTCTAGTTAAATTTCTAAATTAAGGGTTAGGGTGCAGAATCTTACCTATAGGATGAAGACCTAGTGTGCTTTACTTATTAATTTTTCAAGATTTGAGTAAGAATTGGTGGATGAAGCTTAAGAACTCCTTTTCTCACTCTATGACACTCCCTTTCTCTAGAAATATATGTTTTTCCCTTTAAAATGATCCCCAAGGGTGTTTTATTAGAATGGGTTCGGGTTCAAAAATTAGAAAAATAAGAGCCCCGACATAGGTTTGTGGTCGCATATGTGACCGCATAATGCTTCTGTGATCCGCAAAATGGCCCTCTGGAACTGGGCACCACTGCCTGGGTATGCGGCTCGCAGAAAATTCTAACTTAAAGTCAAAACTCTGTCGCGAGGTAAAATACACAAAATTCAAGCTTGTTCAACTCTTCCAACTTAAAGCTTCCTAGTTGAGAATCATTCTTCCAAATCAATCACGAACTGCCGAGGAACCAAAACAAACGATACACACAAATCATTATACACCATACATATCTACGCATGACCTCAAACCACCTAACTGAATATAATGTCGCATAACAACTTGTCAGGTCAATACATTCTCCCCTACTTAAACATGTGTTAATCCTCGAATGAGCGAAGAATCATCCCAAAGCCATCAAGTCACTGTATAAACTCACCACGCCCATACCCATGGGTGATCTCACTTCATCCCAATCTATATAAGTCTGACAACACAATCTAACTGATGATCGTTACCTTAACATTAGCTCACAACCCTTAGAACCCAATCTCCAACTTCCCAAATTAAATACGATACACGATTCTCGCATCTATATGCTGTATAAGTCAGTATTAAGTTGCATCAAGCCGTAACCATATCCCAAGTGTATTCAAATAATATTCCACATAACTTAGATACAAAGAGCCATAGCTTCCGACCACAATAGCCATTCAAATAGCAAATATTGTACTGGTATCTAACATCCTATCATCAAAAACCTTATTCCAAATCTTCGAACACAACCAATGATGAAAGAAACACACAGAAACTCATAACCCCCCATCATATCAACCAGTCATGGAGCTCTCTTGCACGACGAGAACCAAATCCAAAATCTAGGCTGACTAAAGACTCTATAGTTCCAAACATAGCTTAATCAAATACGATGGCACTCAATTCGGACCCAATAACTTCACCTCATCCAATACAAGCTGCTCTACAAATATGCCACACAAATCCTACCTAGAGCCGCATACCATGCAATAACTGCACCAAACAAGCGACAAATTTGATGTACCCAATAATTGAAGAGAATCAAATGAGAGAACCGCCCCGCAAGCTTAACAGATACCACCATGAAGCGTAATGCAATGAAGCCATCGCACAAGGGAGAAAAACAACACAATAATTAAGCCCAAAGGGTCATATCCCAATATAACTCTGATATGATGCGTGACCCAATCAAAACACCTGTACACATAGGATACGTCGAGCCGAGATGCTCACTATCAACAATAAACACGCGAAGTGCATGACCATAACTCGCGAAGTGCATGACCATAACTATGGAAAAATAGATAGCAAAATATACCACAAATAGAAAGACCACAACCAAGGCGCAATCAACTATACAACACCTCGAGAATCATCTCGCTCGAATTTCGCCACAAGGCCCCCAACAACATCGCATCAGGTAAAAGTAATCAACAGATCACAACCCATCATAGCATATGAGAGTAACACATGGAACATATCTGAACACGGATAAGATCTACTCCAACCGATAACACATCCCTCCATAATAACTATGTTGGGTAGATAAATCCGACCTGATTATGCCCACCAATGGCCTCCAAATCAATTTCTATCCTCCCAAAATAGGTAGATAACAATAGAAATTTGCACAATAATCAATCTATAACGCATGCCTATTAGAATTCTCTTCGTCTTTAAATCCAGGAAATAAAATAATCTCCCAATCCCAACTACATTATTTAAATTACTGACGTATTCATCATACAGAATCGTTCCACGAGAAATAATTCCATAATTACTTATTGCCACATAGATAAATCTGAATATCAGTATTCAATCAATCGGGCCATTAGTGTAATACATGTCAGGCATCTGCAAGTCAAAGCACAATGCGCCTTTTGGAGTGCGTACCCTTCTTAGGTGGTACCACATAATGCTAACATTCTTCTAAACATTTGAAACCATCCATGCTATATAGAATTCGTGACCCCATACAAAAGAAAAATCATAACATGCAACATGTTCATTATGTTGCTGGCAGACATCCAGCCCAGGCCGTCCTCAACACTATCAAGAACTATTCAAAACCCGTCCACACATAACTCAGCAATCAGAACTGAATTTTCCCAACTTAACCAAGTCACGCAAGCCGTCAAACCTAAGTGTATTGACATAAAACAATGGTAAAGCATCACCACTCCAAAGGAACTAATTACCTTTATTACTATGTTGACCCTACACTACCAAGCTGGCCAATTTGTTCGAATCCTCCTCAACTTGCCTTCAAGTTAATACTTCTCCTTGCCGGTACACTATGATCCTAAACCAAAGATCACCGTAAGAGATCCTAGCACAAACCATGTCATTCAAAAGCCCATAAACCATTGTATTTGTAAGGGACTTGTATGTTTACTATTACTTTCTTGTATATACTTGTTATCTAATAATTCTTTTATATGCATTTTAAATTCTGCTAAATCATCAAAGTTATATTTTAAGGGTTTTTGTGTTATTATACTATTTTCTTCTATTAATTCTATTTTTATTCCATGGTTTGACTTTATGTCTATCAGGATCGGATTTTGGTTTTGTGACTTTGTACGACTCCATTTTTTCATTTGGAACATTTCTGCAAAATTTGGTGTCATTTCAAGTTTGTTTAATAGGAATTAGACGTATGTTGTCTTTTTGCAATTGTTAAGTTTCATTGTAATTTTCGTGTGTTCTGTTGACTAATTCATGGTTTTGGACGTTATATTGGTATTTTTATCGTGCACGTGAGTTCATATGATGATTATTACTTGTGCAAATGGTTGGAGCGTAGCCTTGAGGGCTCGAGTGAGTTTTGGACGTGTCCCGGAGAGTTTGAGAGGTTAGGATTTTTGCAGGTGTTCTGTTCTTGCATGTGCGAGGAAATGGTCGTATTTGCGATTACCGCATTTATAAGATCGTGCTCGCTTTTGCGATGTTGTGCTAGGGGACCAAGTTTTGCAATTTCAGAACTAATGTCGCATTTGCAATGGGTTCTGGGTTTGCATATTGATCGCATTTGTAATGGGGAGCTAGGACTGGAGCAGGCCGCTTTTGCGATTTCTTTCTCGCACTTGCAAGCCTGCTAGGTTCGCATTTGCGGACCAGTTGTCGCATTTGCAATAGGCTCAGGGTTGGGGTCGACTTTGCATTTGGGATGCCTGTATCGTATATGCGAACCTCTTGTCGCAAATGCGACATCTGCAGCTGATTATATGTAATGTAATTCGGGACTTAGCTTCATTCATCACATTTTTGAGCCCTAGACTCTATGGAAGGTGATTTTGAAGAGTCATGTTCATACAAACTATTGGGTAAGTGATTTTGATCCCTTTTCATTACATAACATGATTGTTTAGGAGATTTAACAACTAATTTATGGAATTTGAAAAGAATATTTGGGAAATTTTGTCAACAACAACAACCTAGTAAAATTCGACAAATGGGGTCAAGGATGTTAGAATTGTCACTCCCTAAACTCGGGGAGGCATGGCTGGCACCCGGTGTCGTACTGGCCCGAGCAAACCACTGTGTAACTCATTATTTTTCTTATGCAACTATCATGGGCCAACATGGCCACAACTCGTAATTTATAACAAAAAAGTGGGAAAACGTTGTATCAATGAACCATTATTCTTAAAACATGAATACATACGGACCATCAAGGCCTCTTACATACTGTACATAATGAACATGTGTCTATAGAGCCTCTAAGATTATTCGACATCAAATGGGACAGGGTACCGGCCTACCCATAAGTCTGTAACAAAACTCTGACGCGATAACTTATAGACTTGGCTGCACTCCGAATGAGGTGGAGTCTTACCGATCCTTCACTGAATGCTAACCTCGTCTACTGTGAGGGCTCGTCAAACTGATTATCTATACCTGCAGGCATGAATGCAGCATCCACAACAAAAGGACATAAGTACGAATAATGTATTATGTAAGGCATGCAAATCAGTATATAAAGGACATGGAAGAAACATGGAATAAAGGACTCAACCAGTAAGCCTGGATAGCTCTGTAAATCATGAAATATTTATAATTTCATACATATGTGTATAAATGTCATATAATGCATAGGTCTGTGCATACATAACATCCTCAAGCCTACGAGGGTATCGCATCACATCATCTCAGCCTCTGTGGGCAAAATCATCAACGTATACCAACTGATCAGGTGGTTGTGCGTATATAATACTGTAACCTTTTCCCATACCCTATATACATATAATATACGTGTATATGATGCCATATGGTCATGGGTAAATGCATATGTATAAATTAATGCAATGCATAATGAATTAAGTCAATACGATCTCTTGAAATGTCATGAGACCCATGAACAGACGATATGATAGTAGGACACATGGGGAATCAAGAACATAGGCACACCTAGTGCGTCTATGAATAAAGTCATTTATGAAAGTTGTGCGTTTGCTCCTTTCGTTTGTATCGTATGGATCATGCTAAAAGGAAAGAAGGGATAACCTTAACATACCTTACTTGATGAAATTATCAAGTACTTTCACTTGACCTTTCCAAGAACAATTTTTGCTCCTTTAAATCTTTGAACAAGAACTAAGCACTTCTTATGATCATGGTATATTTCATGTTGCTGGATATATGGAGCATCATGGATGTATGTTCTTGCTATGTTTCTAAAGTAAGAGAATCCCTAATAATAGAAGGAAAGATTTCAACCTTCTTTCTACATCTTAATTGCAAAAGAAGTATAATATGAAGGCTTAAAGGCTTGCATTGTCACGTGTAAGCAAGGAACACCAAGAGCTATGACTCATGTGCACATTGGTGCCACCCCTGGCCAACTTCATGCCATATGGCAGCCCAAAATTTCCCCTAAAACTCCACCTAATCCCATAAACCAAAGAGTTGCCATTTGGTTGTTTGAGTCATTTTTACTTGTTGCCATGTGGGAGGGGTGATGTTCCCACCTAACTTATCAACCAATTTCTTAAATGTGCCATCTTGCTCTATGACTTAAGAGTCTTTTATTGGGCTTTCCTTGGCTTCCACGTTGAGAGGCTTATCATGTAAAGCCTATCCGAACATTTTAATTACTTATCCACCCCAATAATTTGATGACTAAGCCACAAAAACTCCCTAATCTTGCCATCTAGCTCCAAGACTTGCCTAGTCAATATTGAATTCCCTACTTGTTGCCACCTTAATCCTTATAAAGTTGATTAGTCATGAGCCCCCCTTATCCTCATGATTCCACGTGGATTCATACAAATGACACTTATCCACTCATAACTAATTCCATATTCCATGACTTTATACCAACATTTAACCAATTATTCACACAATAATTTCCAGGTCTCGATTCACTTAAATACTAATATATTTCATATACCTTACTATCATGATCGTGTGGTACCTTGTATGGCACTAGTCCATAAATACTGAGTATTATAGCTTGGACCGTATTTTATCCCAAAATATCAAACATCAACGAAACTCGCTTTCTTCGATTTGTTTACCCTATGACCTTCACAACACTTACTTATCACTTGATATAAATATCATAATCACTTATAACCTCAAAAATAGTCTTTTCATTGAACTTATGTCTATTATCTTATGACAAATCCAACGTAGAAAAGTATGGGATGTAACAAGAAAGTACATAGACCTTACCCCTAACCTAACGGGATATAGAGGCTATTTCTAGGAGACCCTCAACTCAAGAAGACGAAAATAGACAACAGAGTCTGTGACAGCGAAACAAAATCAGAAAAATAATAGAATCATCATAGAAAAAAGAAAATAGATGGAAAAGTAATAACAACACCCATTAATAACACCACAGTATAGTGAAAAAATGGAAAAATAGTGTGGAGTTAACATACACCACTAATAGTCCAAGACATTACCCTAAGAGACTAATCCTCCCTTCGGAACGAAGGAAAACAATGCTCGACTCCTTCATAACCTTCAACCCTAATGCTCGACATCCATACCTTCCTATAAAGAGCCATGTCCTCAAAAATCTGAAGTTGAGCCGTGTCCTCCCTGATCACTTTACCCCAATAATTCTTAGGCCTCCTTCTACCTCTTCTCATAACCGCCAAAGGCAACCGCTCAAACCTCCTAACCGGATAACCTTGGCTTCTCATCCGCACGTACCTGAACCATCTAACCCTCGCTTCTCGTATGTTGTCATCTATGGGATCCATTCCCAACTTCTCCTGAATATCTTCAATCCTAATCGTATCCAACCTAGTGTGCCCACATATCCATCTAAACATCTTCATCTCTGCTACTTTCAACTTATGGATATGAGGATGATTGACTGGCCAACAGTCTATCCCATAATATATGGCCAGTCTAGACACCTCTCTATAGAACATGCCCTTAAGTTTCAGTGTCACATTCTTGTCACACAGTACTGTAGACGATAACCTTCATTTCATCCACCCCACCCCTATACGATGCATGACATCCTCATCTATCTCTCCACCCTCCTGGTGTAAGGCCCCGTAAAAGTTTTGTGCAAAAGAAATATAACATTTCGTGGTGCCGAATTGCTCGTACCTTTTGGGTTGAACAATACAGTGGAGAGTAAAAGAAATTTTTTTGGCAAAAGAGGACGTTTCTGCGGCCCACTATGCGGTCGTAAAATCACTCTGCAGATCACATAATGGCCGCATAGTAAGGCAGAGTGAGGTAGGGATGGGCCATTTTGGAGGTCAGGTTTGCGGTGCATTATGCGACCGCAAAACACGTCTGTGGGCCGCATAATGACCGCAGACCGAGTCAGTCATGCCCAGTTCCGGAGGCTAATTATGCAGCCTGTTCTGCGAGCTACACATCCATTATGCGGTTGTATATGCGGCCGCAGATCCTGTTCCGAGGCAATATTTTTGGTTTTTACAACCCGACCCTACTTCGTTAAATAGATGCAATTTACCATTTTTGACCAAAAATTTGACATTTAGAGTGAGAGAGTGCCCTAGAGTGAGAAGGTGTTCCTCAATAATTGTTCTTCAATTCTTGCTCAAATCTTGGAAGATTAAGAAGGAAAACTCACAAGGTCTTCATTCTAAAGGTAAGATTCTACATCCCAACACTTAATTTCGAATTTTGTCTAGAATTGGGTAATTAGTAAGATAATATTTGGGCATGAGAGTTGTTCATCTTGCATACATGTGTTATCAAAGGGTGTAAGAAGATTGTTGAACTAAATATGGTAAGGAATGGGTTGTGGGATGATGGAATCCTCCATAAAAGGACCTTGAAACCTTAATGTACACTTAGTGTTTGATAAAATGCTCAAATGAGCTAGAACCATAATCATCTTCCTAATTTTGGTTCAACTTGTTATATTTCTAAAATAGATTGAAGTTGCTAAGAATTCTGGAATATTTTAGAGTTTAAGGAAGCTCTATTGAGGTATGTTGGCTAAACTCTACTCTTAGAATTGAATCCCACGATATTCATGTAATTTATGTAAAACCCAAGTGGTTCATTATAAATTGGCTATTCCGAGTAAGTTTCAGTTGAAAGATATATGTTCAATAAGTATTCCAAATGCTTTATTCATGTTATATTATCAATTGAGGGTGCGTTCAAAATATGGGTTGTGCATTAATAATGTTTCGACTTCAAGTCAAGTTCAAACGAAGGCTATTATGCCAAATTTTGTGAAATATCTCTATGTGCCTAGGACTCTTAATTTCTTACATGTGTACTACAAACCTTGAATTGAATTGTATTTGTTGTTGATGATGATGATATGTTTGAAATTGAAAAGGTGAGCATGAAATACTAAATATGGCCAACGTGCCAAGAACGATTTCATAATTGTGGCCACTAGTGCCAATGAAATGAAAAGATGTGAAAGAAGTATGAAATGCGATGATTGATATAAAAAGGTTGATGTCTCTAATAAGATAGCCTAGTCGATCAGATCGTGATCGTACACCATGCCACACACATAGTGGTGATTGTGCTAGAAATTGTAATTCAAATTGTGATTGTGGTTGGTGTCTCTAATGAGATAGACTAGCCGATCGGGTCGTGATCGGACTCCGTGTTAAAGGTACGGGGGTATTGATATTGAGAGTGATTGTGGTTGATGTCTGTAAAGAGATAGCCTAGCCGATCAGGTCGTGATCGGACTCTGTGCTAAGAGTACGATGGTTTTGGTATTGTGAATAATGGTATTGTGAACAATGGTATATCAATGCTAAGAATCACCAATCTGAAAACATGGGAATTTACGTGAAACTTGATGTTTTGGTATTCTTCGAGACTTTCATTGATTTTATGATTATTCCTCCTTGTAAGGTTATTCATTCTATTGAGAGGGTGTTTAGTTATACATATTAGTGTTATTCGATGGTACTAACGTCCCTTTTGCTGGGGGTGCTGCATCTTTAATGGATGCAGGTGTTTCCACAGCAGGATATATTGATCAGTTATAGCAGTACACCTTCTTCCCAGTTGACTTGGTTAGCCCCACTTCATCCCGAGGTCATGTATCTTTAGTTCTTTGTGTATTCTGTTTGAGGTATAGTCGGGGCCTTGTTGCCGGTATTATCATTATACTCTTCTGGTATTTTAGAGGCTCTGTAGACATATTGTGGGTTGTGTATTGGCGCTAGGAAATACAAACTATGTTATGTTATGGTTGTATTACTTGTTCTATTTAAGACATTAAAAATGATGGAACTATTGGTAATGAATTGGTATGTGGATATGAACACCTTTTTGAATAATTAATCAAAATATGTATTATCTATATATATATATATATATATATATATATATATATATATATATATTTTTTCTTCATTCATGAATCAGTTTGGGTAGAAGGAAATCTAAAAGGATTGCTCGGTCGGGTTCACTCGGTTGAGCGCCGGTCGCGCTCCTCGGTTTTGGGGCGTGACACCTTGATAATTGATCCAAGGTATTTGAAACTACCTCTCTTGGAGATGACTTGTGAGTCAAGACTCACGCCCAAGTCTGCTTCTCACGTCACGTCGCTGAACTTGCACTCCAGATATTCAGTCTTAGTCCTAATCAACTTCAAACCTTTAGACTCGAGGGTTTGTCTCCAAACCTCGAACCTCTTGTTAACGCCGCCTATAGTCTCATCAATCAGAATTATATCATCAGCAAACAACATACACCAAGGCACCTCCCCTTCGATATATGATGTAATAAGCTCGCAACTTTACAAGAGTCAGAGGGTCTCCCCTAAGTACTACAATGAAAGACTAGGTAAGGAAATAAGGAAGAAAGCTTCAACCTAAGCATAGTAACTTGAAGAAGAAATGGTCTTGTAACAACAGTCTAGCTACAACATTGGATGCACTCCATAAGAAAGTGGCACTAATAAACGGAAGTCAAAAAGTGATATTTGAAATCATATGAGTTACATGGAATTCCAGTATTTGCGGGCACTAAGATAAGCTAAGTATCCATGCAGCAAGTGGCAGAACGACCAGGAAAAGTAATTGCTTACATTTAAAGACAACTTAGAAGGCACGGAAGGATGTATACGGTGCTAGCAAGTTAAATGAAGGTTGCGAGTAGTATGAATAGATATGTGTAGGTCGCAAGCTAAAGTATGGTAGAGCAACAAGGTTTTAGCTAGATAGGAGTAAGGATTAGAAAAATGAGTGAGAAGGTGACAAGAATAGGTAAGGCCTCGGGATTAAGCCCATCAAAACAAGAGAGTTGATGGTTTAAGTTATAAAAAGCTCAGGATAGCCTGAATGAACTAATAGGAGTTTAAGACTAGGAGAAATTAAAAAAGATAACATATTGCCCTAGTAGTAGATTAAGGGTGTAATTGTGATAGATAAGAGGATGACATTTATGCCTTTGATTTAGTAATGATTTAATGAAAAGTGATTTCATGAATTTCAAAGTTTAGAATCCCCCCCCCCCTGTAAGATGAATCACATTGGCATGCTATGAACTAAGGTTATTGAAGTATAGTATCATCCCTAGGTGGATCAGGCAAATCACTTCTAATTTTTCCCGATGCGACTTGTACCCGAGTGACAATGTATTACGTAAGAGGTTTCAAGCTTTCAGTGGTTAATTATGGATCAACATTAAGCTGAATCAACAATGGATGGATAAAAGTTACAGAGTATGAGATGAGATTAGGCCATCATTCTTAAGATGAACAGTGATGAGGAAGCATTACAAAACTTAAATTTGTACATATAGGATAAGATGAGAGAGAGTAACCTGGAGCTGGGCAGTAGATCTCGGTAATAATAAACTGAAGTAAGTGTTATGGTATAGTATAACCTACCTAAATTTTGTAAAGCCACAAGCATAGATAACTGAGGCAATGAAACAAGATATACAAATAGTCGTAAGTTCGACAAAGTACCAAGCAAAGGATTTCAGTACACCTATAGATGCCTAGAAGGTAACAATAGTTACGAGATTGGATGAATTCCGACCACAAGTCGTGGTGTGAGAAAGAGGCCTAAAGGGAGGAATGCCCTGACCTTCAGATTTATTCGCAGAACAGTTGCATAGATGGAAAGGACAATATTAAAGTATTCGTAAGAGCTATAGGTCATGAGATTAATAAGCGCATAAGCCAACATTCGAAGATGGATGTTCCAAAGGGGGGAATGACGTTACACCACATGTTTTCATATGTGAGAGTACATCGTAAGTCAATTGATGTAAGCTCAGAAAATAAGTTTCGTCGAAAGTCGACAAGTTGGGAATGTTATAACATGTACTTTTGGGGTGAGACTATGGTTATTAACATGCTAAGGAGGTTATGTTATGATTTATTTTAGTCATATGATAGTCTCGTGTTATGTTTCTAATCTAAGCGAGTTGTGGAACAAAAGTTGGCAAAGGTCATCACAAGTTATATTCATAAATGTACTGAAAATTAGGTCAAATGTAGCAGAGCTCTTCTCCCAATATACAAGGAATTAAGGGATTCTCCACCTAACAAATTAAATATTTTTGAGTCTAATTTCTAACACATTAAACTGTTTGTCGATATGACATCAGAGTATAGATATATTCGCATTTTCGCTAGACTGCACTAGGAGCTCCCAATGGGACCCACTTAGGTGGTGGACCACCATTGAACTTTTAATGGGGTTGGACGCCTCATTTTTGGCTATTTTTGACCAAGGAAATTTCCCAAACTCTCTCAACAACTCTCCAAGGTTCCAATATAATCCAAGGTGGTTTTACCTAGACCTATCCTCAAAAGTTAGCCTAAGTGAAGAAAAAAGTCTCAATGGTGTTGTGATGTCATTAAGGGTGCTTGTATGCTAAGGGAAGATTTGGTTCGAGTTTTTTCTGATTATTTAAGGTATGTAGAACACTCTATATCTTGGGCATAAGCTTATATATGCGTTGGTTAAGTTATTTGGATGATGAATTACAAGATAGAACTTGAAGTTGTATAAGAAGTTGTTGTCTCTTATTCGACTATTTTGGAGTTGTGTATATGACATCATATGGCTGGAAATCGCAGGGAATTTCTTTGTTATAATATTCGTATTGTTGTTATGCTGGTAAATATTTTTAG
The DNA here is from genome assembly GCF_000715075.1 of Nicotiana tabacum. Lineage (NCBI taxonomy): Eukaryota > Viridiplantae > Streptophyta > Magnoliopsida > Solanales > Solanaceae > Nicotiana > Nicotiana tabacum. The sequence goes on along the minus strand of NW_027438279.1, from coordinate 192,683 downwards.
TATATTGATGATGTTTTAAATAGGAGAATAAGCAGCCACACAATACCCAGAAGTGTGGACTTGGGGAAATAAAGGAAAACAAGGGAGATGCTACCCGTTTTAATAATAAATAATCTTGTTGCTCGTTGTACGATAGTTGCATCTTTCGTAGCTTAATAGCATTATTATCGTTTTTGTAGATTAAAGTGCGATGAGACAATTTCAACGTGGTCATTGGATATACTGTGATGAGGCATGTTAAGGTTATCTCTTCTTTCCTTTTGGCATGATCCATATGATACAAACAAAACGAGCAAACATGCAACTCTTACAAATGACTCTATTTTTAGAAGTAATAGGGATGCCTATGTTCTATATTCCCCCTTGTGTCCTGTTATTATATCGTATGTTCATGGGTCTCAGAAAATACAAAAGTTGATAAATTTTATTTCACGATATTAAACGAAGGCATATTTATCTTATGACATTCCGAGAGATCTTATTGACTTACTTCATTATGCATTGCATTCATATATACATGTACATTGACCCATAACTATATGGCATTATATACGCGTATATTATATGTATATATGGTATGGGGAATGGTTACGGTGTTATATATTCATCAACCACCTGATCAACTGGCATACGTTTATGATTTCGCCCACTGAGGCCGAGATGATATGATGGGATGCCCTCAGAGGCTTAATAATGTTATGTATACATATACCTATGCATGATATGACATTTATAACCATATACATGACACTATGAAGATTTCGTGATTACTGAGCTATTCATACTTACAAATTGAGTCCTTTACTCCATGTTACTTTCACGTCTTTTATATACTTCTTTTCATGCCTTACATACTAGTACTTTATTAGTACTGTAGTCCCTTTTTCCTGGGGATACTACGTTTCATGCTTGTAAGTCTCGATAGACAGGTTGACAGTCCTCCTAGTAGGCTATCTGTTCAGTGGAAGGTGTTGGTGCACTTCACTTGCTCCGGAGTTGCCTATTTGGTCAGTATGCTCTTGACATGTATTGATTCGTATGGCGGGGCCCTATCCCGACCATTATAATTTTTATGTACTCTTAGAGGCTTGTAGACAGATGTCATATATATGGGTACTTATATGGCCTTGTCAGCCTATGTTTTGAGTGTACAAATGTCACATGTATAAGTTTCTATATCATGCTGAATCGTTCTATGTCGACTATTCCTTTACGTTTTATTCTGGTTATCTCATGATGTCCCTTCTGTCCTATTTACCCATTATGGTGTGATAAGAAAGATACGTTATGCTGGTACTCAGTTGAGTAAGGCACATGGTGCCCTTTGCGGCCCTATGATTTGGATTGTGACAATAAGGCCTTCTAAGGAGCCATCTAAATACTCGATATGTAGCTGTTATTGTAGGCAAATTGTACAAGCAGTAGGAACTGACCCCATGAGCTGCCGAAATCCATAACACAGGGACATAGCATATCCTCCAAGATCAGAATGGTGCGCTCGGACTGCTAGCTTGTCTGGAGTTTGAAATGTTCTACTCAACACAACTTGTGTGCCTAACTCACGTTGCACAACTCTCCAAAAATACAATGTGAATAGCGTGCCTCGATCAGAGATCATGTACACCGGCACACCATCGAGACGAACAATCTCACGGATATAAATCTGAGCTAGTTGCTTTGAAGAATATGTAGTCACAATCGGAATGAAGTGTGCAGACTTGATCAGTCTATCCACAATAACCCACACAACATCAAATTTCTTCAAAGTCTGTGGGAGCCCAACAATGATATCCATGGTAATACGATCACACTTCCACTCTGGAATCTCATGTCTCTGAAGCAAATCGCCCGACCTATGATGCTCGTACTTTGACTGCTGATAACTCAAGCACCAATCCACACACGCTACTATATCTTTCTTCATTTTTCTCCACCAATAGTGGTGACTCAAATCCTGATACATTTTGGTGACACCTGGATGAATGTAATACAGCAAAGTGTGAGCCTCCTCAAGGATAGACTCATGAAACCCATCCACATTAGGCACACATATCCGGCCCTACATCCGCAACACCCCATCATCTCTAATAGAAACCTCCTTGGCATCGCTGTTCTGCATTGTGTCCTTAAGGGCAAGCAAATAGGGGCTATCATACTGACGCGCTCTAATGTACTCATACATAGAAGACCGAGAAAACATGCAAGAAAGTGTAACGCCCCAAACTAAGAGTGTGGGACCAGCGCTCAACTGAGATAACTCGGCCCAGCAAGCATGTACATTACCTTCTACCCGAACTTATTCAAGAATAATAGTAAAATCCAATTCATTAATTAAGCGGTGAGGACGATCAAGTAAACAACAACTCAAACTCGTTATCCATAGTTACATAATTTATAAGTTTCAAAATACATGCTCTTTCATAGTTTGATGTGGAACATGTGATACAATTACAACATTACCAATTTGACTTTCCCCATACCAATATACTACCCACGCTATGTTTACGGAGCCTCTATTATTTACAAACGAGTAATTTACAAATGAGTACAATGATAGTGTCGGCAACAAGGTTGCGGCTATACCTCAAAACATGGTGTTAAAATGAACAAAAGACACTTGACCCCGAGTGAAGTGGGGCTTACCAAAGAAACTGGGAAAAGAGTCTAGTGCTATCGTTGATCAGGGTCGCCTACTGTGGAATCACCTACATGCATTAAGGATGCAGCGCCCCCGGCAAAAGGGACGTTAGTACTGTCGAATAGTACTAGTATATATGACTAAACACTCTCTCAAAGAAACGAGCAATAATGCAAGTAAGGACAGTCATAATATCAGTTAAAGCCTCAAACAATTACCAAATATCATTAGAGATAAGATAAGTTTTAAAAAAAATTCAATATTTTAAGTTGGGAAATCTTTGGTGCCGGTATACCACTATTCACAATTTCAATTACGATTTCCAACACAGTCACCGCCATGTGTGCGGCATGGCGTCTAATCACAACCCGATGGAATAGTACGTCTCATGTGAGACATCTACCAAATAACAATTTGAATTAGCATTCTAATGCAGTCATCGCCATGTGTGCGGTATGGCGTCAGATCACGACCCGATCGGCTAGGCCGTCTCATGTGATACGTCAACCAAATCATAATTTCAATTTCAATTCTAACACAGTCACCCCCATATGTGCGGCATGGCATCCGATCACGATCCGATCGGGTAGGGTGTCTCATGTGAGATATCACCCTTTTCTATCAATCACCCCGTTTCATATTTCTTGCACATCTTTTCATTTCATTGGCACTAATGGTCACAATTGTATTATTTCTCTTGGCACATTTTTCGTGTTTCATATTTCACATTTCATATTTCACATTTCGCATTACGTGTTTCGTATTTCATGCACACCTTTTTATTTTCAACCATCATCATGGACTTTCCAAAAACAAGGCATTTTTATTCAAGACATTTAAGCACACATTTGAGCAAATAGGAGTTTTAGGCACATTACGAATTCTTACACAAGCTTTCATTAGCTCTCTTTTGAAACACAACTTGAGGTCAAGGCATTTAGATATGCAAGGCCTACTTTGAACACATTCTCAAATAGTAGTACAACATAACAAGGGCATTTGAATTACACATTGATCACGGATGTGCTTTGACTCTAGCTTATCCGGGTAATCGATTCACAATAAGCAACTCGGGACTTACATGGATATTGTGGGGTTAAATTTTAATAGAAGAGTTTAGCCAGCATACCTTACTTGAGCTTCATTAACTCTAAATGTTCCGAAAATCTTCGCAACTTCAATCTATTTTAGAAAAGTAGCAAAATAAAATCAAAATTAGGAAGATGATCATGGTTCTAGCTCATTTGAGCATCTTTTCAAGCACTAGGTGTACATTAAGGTTTCAAGGTCCTTTTATGGAGGATTTCTTCATCCTACAACCCATTCTTTACTATTTTAGCTTAACAATCTCCATACATCCCATGATCAATCATGCATGCAATATAAGCCACTCCCATACCGATGAATTATCTTAATACTTGCCCATTTCTAGTTAAATTTTGAAATTAAGAGATAGGGTGTAGAATCTTACCTCTAGGATGAAGACCTAGTGTGCTTCCCTTGTTAATTCTTCCAAGATTTTGAGTAAGAATTGAGGAATAATTGATTGAGGAACTCTCTCCCTCTCTAGAGCCTTTTCTCTCTCTCTCTCCAAATATCAAGTTCTCCCTTCAGAAATGGTCCATAGGGCCTAAATAACGAAATGGGGTCGGGTTATAAAAACTCAAAAATGAAGCTCCGAAATGGGATCTGCGGTCGGATATTTGACCGCATAATGCTTCTACGATACGCGAAATGGGCCGCGAAATGACCCTCCGGAACTGGGCTAGTCTGCCCCACTCTACAGCCGTTATGCGGTCCGAAGACCTATTCTGCAGTCATAATGCGCCGTAGAACCTCCCTCCGCAAACTTTCCAAGCTGGCTCTATGATCAGTGTGCGGCCCATGCGGTCGCATAATGGGCCGCGAAATGAAATCCAAAAATTGTCCAAATGACATCCTCACTCTACCACCATGCTGCGGCATGCAGAGTGATTCTGTGGCCGTATAATAGGCTGCAAAAATGCCCAATTCTGCCAAATATATTCCTCCATCTATCATTAACACATACACCAACCTCGGCACCACGAAACCTCAGGTTTTTTTAGGAAAATGTTTACGGGGACATACAGCAAGAACCCGGCTAGGCTCCAAAAAATCTAGTCTCGCAAATTGATTAGCAAAGCCTGAACATCTATGGCTAGTGGTCTCTCTATTGTCGCAAAATATGCCAAATTACCCATACTTTGACCCTTTCTACTCAAGGCATGGACCACCACATTGGCCTTCTCGAGATGATACAAAATGGTGATCTCATGGTCTTTCAGCAACTTTAACCATCTTCGCTGCTCCAAATTAAGGTTCTTCCACTTGAACAAATACTGTAGACTCTGATGGTCATTATAGACCTCACATGGAACACCGTATAGATATTTCCTCCAAATCTTCAATGTGTGAACAATAGATACCAATTCTATGTCATGCGCAGGGTAATTTTTCTCATGAACCTTCACCTGTCGAGACGCGTAAGCAATTACCCTACCATCTTGCATCAACACTGCGCCAAGCCCAATACGTGATGTATCACAATTAAAGTGTAATACTCGAAACTTGTAGGCAACACCAGTGCTGGGGCCATAGTCAATGCAGTCCTGAGCTTCTAAAAATTCACCTCACACTTGTCGAACCATTTGAAAGGAGCACCCTTCTATGACAATCTAGTCAAAGGTGCAACGATTGATGAGAATCCCTATATGAAACGATGATAATATCCAGCCAAATAAAGGAAGCTCCGGATCTCAATAACTGAAGATGATCTGGGCCAACTTTGAACTGCCTCAATCTTCTTCAAATATACCTTGATCCCCTCATTAGACGCCATGTGACCCAAAAATTCCACTGAATCAAGCCAAAACTCACACTTGGAGAATTTTGCATATAACTTTTTCTCTCACATTGTTTGGAGCACGATCCTCAAGTTCTGCTCATCTTCCTCCCGACTGCGAGAATACAAAATATTGTCAATGAACAGATGATGAAATAATCAAGACATGGTTGGAACACACTGTTAATTATGTGCATAAATGGTGTTGGGGCATTAGTCAGCCCAAATGACATCACTATAAACTCGTATTGACCATACTGAGTCCTGAAAGTAGTCATCGGGAATTTTGATTCACGAATCTTCAACTGATGATACCATGACCTCAAATCAATCTTTGAGAATACTCTAGCACCCTGTAGCTGGTCAAATAAGTCATGAATGAGTGGTAGTGGGTACCTTTTCTTGATTGTAAATTTGTTCAGCTGCCTATAGTCAATAAACATCCTCATAGAGACGTCTTTCGTCTTCACAAATAGAACTGGAGCACCCCAAGGTGAGACACTAGGTCGGATGAAACACTTATCAACCTACTCCTGAAGTTGTTCCTTTTACTCCTTTAATTTTGTTAGTGTCGTACGATATGGTGGAATAGAGATGAGCTAAGTGCCCGGCACCAAGTTAATACCAAAATCAATATCCTTATCGAGCATCATGCCTGGTAGGTCTACTGGAAAACATATGGGAAATATCTCATCACCGAAACTGACTCAACGGTAGGAGTATTAGCACTGATATCCCGCACAAAGGCTAGATATGTTCCACGAATAACTTACATGCCAATAATTACAATCCACCAGGCGTAGTTACAAACTCAATATCTCAACCCCCCTGGTGTGGTCGCGGGCTATCAGTCAAGATCATATCACACAGAAAAACATATATACAAGATTACATGTACATTACCAATGAATATCAAATACCATACTCGTGGACTGATATAAATGACATGGTATGGTGTATGTAGGTGCAAAGTGTGCTATGATAACTCAAATTAGCAATTCCATCACAAAAACAACAATTATCAAGTTAAATCATGAGACTGGCCTTTATGTAACATCAAATATGGCTCAATTAGGTCACAACGTGGTACAAACATAAGAAACATATATCTTGGCAATTTATTCAATGAATTTCATTACCTAAGCACTACTCCGAGCATGGATAAACACCCTGGTAGATGCACATGGGCTCAACCATGCACGTGTGCACCACCCATACCACGTAGATATCGCAAATAACTCAGGGAACTAGTGCCTCAACCATGTTTTGGTAAGTTACTTACATCAATCGAGCAAAATCGCTCATGTAACAAGCCCATCCCGCGTGAATCAACCTCTGGACGACCCGAATCTAGCCAAATTAACTTAATATAATCAATAAAATCCATAGGAATTGATTCCAAATAATAAAGCTAAGATCTTTAACCAAAATCAAAAAGTCAACCCAAAAGGTCAACCCTAGGCTCGTGCCTCGGATCCCAAACAAACTCACAAATTCAAAATACCCATTTGATTAAGAGTCCAATCATACCAAATGCATCAAATTCCAACCACAAATCGTCTCTCAAATCATCAAATCTCAATCTCAAAAACATAATCCATAAACCCCCAAATCCCAACTTAAATTCATGAATATTAGGTGTATTAATCAATGGGAAATCAATATCTATCATCAAAAGTGATTAAATTTCAATTCGATCTTCAATTAGGAAAAGCACTCTAGAGATTGCCTTGGACCGAGCTCCGCAAAAACAAAAATGAGAAAAACACTCAAACCCTCGATATTATAGAGTCTACCAGCAAAATTGCATGTATGATCCATAACAACGCACTTGTGATATCGTATTTGTATCCAAAATCATGCACATGTGAACTCCACTTATATCCAGACCTACCGCTTCTGCGGACATACTCCCGCACCTATGGAGCCCTTCTGCATCTACGGTCCATGCTGCTTCAGCAAAACTCCGCTTCTGTGGACCCCTCCCCATAGAAACGCATCCGCTTCTATGGAATTCTACGAACCTCCCATGGCAAAGCAAACTCTGCACCTGTGCAACAAAAGTCCCATGGCAAAGCAAACTCTGCACCTGTGCAGCAGGTGCGAAAGCGCCAGAAGTCAAAAGCTTATGCAATAACACCAAGTCCCCAAATGGCCCGAGCTCTATCTAAAACATCCCCCTCCTCCCCCGAGGCCCCCATGAACCCGTCAAAACCTACAAATCAATCATAAAACATAACAAGAACCTTGTCGAGGCCTGAAATAAAATAAAACAACCTGAGAACCTCTAATCACACCTCAATTTAAGCGTAATGAACTTACATCTTTTAAAACTCATGCCAAACCATATCAAATCAACTCTGAAGGACCTCAAATTTTACATGCAGGTCCCAAATGACACAACAAGCCTATCCCAACCTGATATCATCAAATTCAACTCTCGATCAAACCTATTAACCTTCCAAATATTCCATTTTCCATCTTTCGCCAAACGGCACCAAATCAACCTACGGACCTCCAAATCAACATCTGGACATAGGACTGAGTCCAAAATTACCATACAAAGCTATTGGGACCATCAAAACCCCATTGCGGAGTTATTTACACAAAGGTCAAACTCTGGTAAACTCTTTCAACTTAAGCTTCCAACCTTGGGACTAAGTGTTCTAATTCACTGCAAAACATCACCGAAGCAAAACCAATCACCTAGCATGTCACGAAACCAAAAAAACACAGACCTAAAGCACCAAATAGGGCAACCTATGCTAAAGTACTCAAAACGACAGACCATGTCATTATATTCTTCCCCTCTCAATCAAGCGTTCATCCTCTAACGAGTCTAGAATCATACCCGGAGTCTCAAAAAGGTGAGGATATCTGCTATGGCTCTCCTGCTCAGTCTCTTAAGTAGCATCCTACACTAGCTAACCTCTCTAATACACCTTCACTGATGCTATATTCTTTGACCTCAACTTCCGAACCTGCCGATCCAAAATAGCCATCAGCTCCAAATATTAAGTCAAATCACTATTGAACTGCAACATAGTGAAGTCCAAAATATTTGACGCATCACCATAATACTTCCGGAGCATCGAAAAATGAAATATTGAGTGAAACCCTCATAGATTAGGTGTCAAGGCAAGTCTGTAGGCCATCTCTCCCACTCTCTCAAGAACCTCAAAAGGACCAATATACCTAGGGCTCAACATGTTCTTATTCTCGAACCTTATCACACCCTTCATGGGTGAAACTCTAAGCAGAACCTTCCCCACCACCATATAAGCAACATTACAAGCCTTCATGTCATCATAACTCTTCTTCCTGTATTTAGCTATACGAAGCCACTCCTAATTCAACTCCACCTTCTCTGAAGCATCATGGATCAGGTCAATTCCATATAACCTAGCCTCCCAGTCTCAAACGAACAAATCGGAGAATGACAACGCCTTCTTTATTAGGCCTCATAAGGGGCCATCTAGATACTTGACTAATAGTTTTTGTGGTAGGTAAGCTCTATTACAGGAAGAAACAGATCCCATGAACCTCCAAAATTAATGACACAAGCACGTAACATGTCCTCCAAGATCTGAATGATGTGCTCGGATTACCCGTCTATCTAGGGATGAAATGTTATGCTCAACTCTATCTATGTGCCTATCTCTCACTGCTCTGCTCTATAAAATTATGATGTGAACTGAGTGCCTCAATCCGAGAAAATAGATGCGGGCACACCATGAAGGCGAACAATCTCACGAATATAAATCTGAGCCAACTGCACTGAAGAGTATATATCATGACTGGAATGAAGTGTAAAGAATTGGTCAGTATGTCCACAATGACCCATACTACATCAAATTTCCTCAAGGTCCGTGGAAGTCTAACTACAAAATCCACGGTGATACGCTTCCACTTCCACTCTGGAATGTCAAGCTTGTGAAGCAAACCACCCGGTTTCTGATGCTCGTACTTCACCTGCTGACAGTTCAACACCATGCAACATAATCAACATTATCATTCTCCATCCTCCTCCACCAATAGTGCTGCCTCAAATCTGGTACATCTTTGCAGCACCCGGATGAATGGAATACTGTGAATTATGGGCCTCCAAAAGTATCAAATCTCGCATCCCATACACATTCGGCACACAAAACCGACCCTGCATCATCTCCAATTGTAACTTCCTTGGCATCACCGTGTTGCGCCATGTCCTTTAGGATAAGCAAGTAGGGATCATCATACTGACACATTCAAACAAGAAAGAGAGTGAAACCACACAAGCAAGAAACTGGCTGGGCTCCAAAATATCCAACCGATTGGCCAAAGCCTAAACATACAATGCTAACATTCTCTCCCCTACTAGAATAAGCAAGACTTCCCATGCTCTCAACCTTCCTATTCAAAGTATCGGCCCCCACATTGGCCTTCCACGGATGTTAAAGAATTGGTGATATCATAGTTCTTTAATAGTTCTACCCACCTCCATTGCCTTAAGTTTAGATCCTTTTGCTTGAACAAGCGATGTAGACTCCTGTGATATGTGAACACCTTATAAGACATGCCATAGAGATACTACCTCAAAATCTTCAATGCGTGAAAAATGGCTACCAACTCCAAATCATGTATAGGGTAGTTCTTCTCATGGGGCTTCAACTAACATGAAGAATATGCAATAACTCTATCATCCTACATCAATACACATCCAATGTAAATCTGCATAGCATCACAATAAACTGTACAAGAACCCGATGTTGAAGGCAAAACCAGAACTGGAGCAATGGTAAAGACAGTTTTGAGCTTCAGAAAGCTCTCCTCACACTCATTAGGCCACCTGAATTGGGCATCCTTATGGGTCAATCTAGTCAAAGGTGAAGCAATGGACGAGAAACCCTCCACAAAATGGCGATAATACCCGACGATACTAAGGATACTCCCGATCTTAATAGTAGAAGATGGTCTGGGCTAACTCTGAAGTGCCTCCACCCTCTTCGGATGCACCTTAATCCCCTCACTAAATAACGCATGGCCCAAAATTTCCACTGAATCAAGCCAATAATCACACTTGGAGAATTAAGTTTGGAGCACGATCCTTAGATGTTGCTTATGATCCTCCTGGCTACGTGAATACACCAATATGTCATCAAAGAGAACTATGATGAAGGAATCAAGAGAGGGTTTAAATACACTATTCATAAAGTGCATAAAGGCTACTGGGGCATTGGTCAGCCCAAAAGACATCACGAAAAACTCATAGTAACCATAGTGGGTCTTGAAAGCTGTCTTCAAAATATCTGAAGGCCGAATCGTCAACCGATGATACCCCGATCTCAAATCAATCTTTGAGAACACCCTAGAACCCTCAAGGTGATCAAACAAATCATCGATATGCGGTAGTAGGTACTTGTTCTTGATAATAACGTTCTACAGCTGCCTATAATCATTACACATCCTTATAGAGTTATCATTCTTCTTCATTAATAGAATCGGTGCACCCCAAAGGAACACACTGGGTCTGATGAAACCCTTAGCAATAAACTCCTAAAGTAGTCCCTTCAACTCCTTCAACTCAATAGGTGCCATGTGGTATAGTGAAATAGACATCACCCTCTGTTAGCAATTATCTCATCTTAAATAAAGGGAATAATCTCATCCCAAATAAGGAACATAATTTCATCATATCAATATGGGGATTTACCCCTCAATAACTCTACACTAACACATGTAGTTTAGGGTTAGGTTGTTTCAACCTACCCTTCCTCGGTGACTAACGATACTCCTAAAAACATTTTTGGCTTGCATACAAAGAAAACAGAAACACAAATACATTCACCTCATAACCTTTCACACCATATATGGATTCATTAGTACTTTCAACCATTCACAACATTATTATTTCATTGGCTCTCTTGGCCACACATACGATTCTTCATTTATGGAACGGTGGCCGTATCTCGTATTCCACATTTTCATTTATTTACTTTCAAAGATCATCATCATAAACATTAACATATGGAATCATAGGTAACACACAATTTCAACTTATGAGTATGTAAGAACTCAAATAACATTGGAGATGTTTATAAAAGAGAGCATGGTGATTTACGACTAAAACAATGGTTCAAATCATAGGTATTAGTTGAAGCAACTATATTTTAACACGACTTGAGTACATAAGCCTTTAGGCAATTCTATTTTTAGAGTAAATTTGGAACAGTTGATTCAAGGATCATTTTAAAATCTTTCACATATCATTTCATCTCATTGGCACCATTGGCCACAAGTATAACTTTCATTATTGGCACACTGGCCACACTTTATATCCCCAACTCACTTCTTTCCATTTCCAGTATCTTTATATATTATCCACAATGAGAGCATTTGAAATTATGGCCTTAAGTATAAATATGAGCATTAGGGGTATTAGGAGAAATGAGTATTCATTCCAAGTTAAGGACAATGGACTTTCATTTGAAACATAAACTGAAGTTATAATGCTTTAACAAATAAACCATTCTTGAACACATCCCCTAAGGAGATCATGATGAGATAGGAGTAATTGGAACATGTTTTGAGTACATACATCTTTTGACAAATTGATTACTCGGGATAATCAAATTTATTAGGAACACCTCGAAACATGGGAATTAGGAACTTGGGCCAACCATACTTGAAACTTATGGAAATATCATGGAATTCAATTCTAAGAGAGAAGTTTTAGACAACATACCTTTCTCATGCTTTCCTTAAGTTACTATAATGTCGCAACACCTCTTGAAATATAAATATATAGGAAGATAGGTAAAATCGGATAATAATTAGAAGGATTCTCATGACATAAGTCTCCTGGGAATTTGTTCAAACACCTGTTATCCAAAATTGACTACAAATATCTACAATGGTAATCCCCTCCCCCCTCAACCAATTTAAACAAGAAACTACCCAAAATAGTTCAACAACCCCACACACTACTACCTAATGTTACATGCATAGCCTATCTCCGATTTCAAAATGTTGTCGGGTAAGAAAATTTTCAAAAATAACCCCCGATGTCAATTATTTGGTGCAACTCTATGGTAGCAGAATAGATACGTGGCCAGAAGAATGGCCACAAAATGGTATGTCAATTCTGCGAAGCCATTTTAGGTAGCAGAACGATTATGCCGCCAGCAGAATGATTATACGGCTAGCAGAATGGCCACAAAAGGATTTTCAAATTCTTGGTTGGGTCTGGTCAACTCTACCATGCAATTTCACGACAACATAATGCAATTTCACAACTCTTCTAATTCATTCTGTGGTGATTATGTGGTCAGCGGAACAGATCCTCTATAGCTTAATGGACCATATTATTGTCGTTTTTACAAATTCTTCTACCAACTTCACGATGAATTGTATAATCAAAAAATCTGATTTGTGGCACATTAACTTACCTTGGCACTATAAAAACATAAATTTTTGGTGAGCTTTTACGGGGCCTTACAGTTTTGTACTTTGGCTTAGGCGGGGTTGATCATGATTACACAAGCTACTTCTCAGGATAGGGGATGAGCTCAAATTCCTGCCCCCACACTACAAAATAGCGGGCTCACATTGATCTAGCTCCGAGTGTTATAATGATCAGCCCATGGTTATAGTTCAGCCCAAGGTCAGGTCAGGCCAGTTGCGTCAGAGGAGGAGCAGAAGAGGTTAGAGATGCTCTAGAAGTATCATCATCCTCATTGCAGCAATGGGTCTTCTGAGGATGCATATGGTTTCTTAGACTAGTGTCACTGTATTCTATACACTATGGCATAATAGAGTTGATCGGGGTCGATCGTACTACTTTCCAGCTGACGGGGCCGTCATGTTAATGGTGGCAAACTTATGAGGAGAGAAGGCCATTTTGTGCTGCACCACTTACTTGGGCTTAATTCATTTATCTCGTTTTGAGGGACTTCATTCTACAAACCCTCAGGTATGCGTTGTGCACCGAGGTTGAGCAGTTTTACCAGGGGATTATAACCTTGACCGAGTATGCTATGACGTTTACCGAGTTATCTCGTCATGCACATGCTTTGGTTTCCACTGTTAGAGAAAGAGTCTGCAAATTTATTGAGGGACTCGGTTATAGCCTCAGATTTGGGATGGAACCGGAGCTAGCGACTAGGACTCTATTCCACCAGGTTCTGGAGATTGGTAGGAGGTTGAAGAGTATCAATGGGTAGAAGAGCGCAGATAGAGAGGCCAAGAGGCCTCGGGGTTTTGGAGGATTTAGCAGTTCCCATTGTTAAGCTACAAATTGTCATTGATGAGGTTTTATAAATCGACTAGTTTAGTCTGCACTTCAGGTTACATGTAGTGCTCTAGCTAGTAACGGACCTCAAGGTACTCATTTTGGACATCTATCCTCTAGTATACCTTCTACACCGGATTCCTACAGCGGTTATTTTATTCGTATGAGGCAGACTTAATACCTGCAGCCACGCCCACCAAGGAGTTATTTCGAGATTGTCTTATATGACTGAGGTTATTGCATTAGATGCTGTCAACCATCAGTTTTATGGTGAGATATTGTCTCAGTCATTAAAGGGGTGGACCTCGGAGGGAATTCAGGCTATGGCTACTACTCTAGTTGCTATTTCGCTTGCACAACCGGGTAGAGGACATCCTAGAGGGGAAGATCAGGTCCACTGTTATGCTTTCCCTGATATGACTAAGGTTGCTGCATTAGATGCTGTCAACCATCAATTTTATTTGATCCGAGTTCCACTTATTTGTATGTGTCATCCGTGAGATAAGAGGTTAAACCCTTCCTTAAGCACTTCACATTTTCATTTCTTGGCTCACATTTACCAACTCTTAGAGGAATTTACTTTTCATGGGGGCTAGAGTGACTTGACATCATTCTTTCTTGTTCATTTCATTCTTTTTTTCCGTTGATGCTCATACTAGAGATAATTGCCTCTTTCTGATTCCATCAACCTTTTGTTTTATTCTCTTTTTAGTATTTCCTTTTTGTTCTTTTTATTTTCCTACCTTCTCTTTTCATAGAGATCATTTCTATTCTCTTTTTGGTGCCTTGATACCTCTTCCAAATTCCTCAACTGACCCCCCAAGCTTTTGCCTTAAGCTACTTATTTCAAAAGAGTGTTAAGGAAGGTCCGTGTGCCAAGAGAGGAATACAACAAAGCGGGTAAATGCTTTTAGCATGGTTACCAATTAAGAAAGGCTAAAGGCTTAGATGGGGTTGACTAGCGATAACAAGTATTGGGTGGCAATATAAATCTGAAACGGACAAAGGAACCTACAATCATTTTCCAAACCAAGGAAATCTAGAACATCATCTTAAAACACTTTCGGGTCAAGTTCTAGACCGTTCACATAAATACTTGGACTATCAACAAAAATCATCTCACCCCTCATGCAACTGGACCATAAAAGAGGACAGAGTCTAAAGCCTATAATAATCACAATCAATTTTTGGTCCGATCAACCACTCAATCAATATAAAAGTCAACCCAAAAGTCTCTAAGTCACTAACTAGAGCTATTTTATTTCAAAAATGTTATTTCAAACCATAAGCACGCAGTTAAGTGTGTTGGTGCCAAATGAAGCATGCATTACTCTTTTTTTTAAATGACTCTATTAAGGCTTTTATTCATTACTATTGTTATTATTATTACCTAAACACAAAAATGGACTCATTCCCTTAAGAAGGTTATCACACCATCCATCCTCGGGAAGAGTCACCCAGTTCACACAAAAGACTACCTTTGGAAAAACCCGTGACATTAAGAAAACCAAAGGCTTATTATCTATACTACTATAGGAAACATGAAAAATACTAACATAAATAAAAGCTACTAACAAAGCAATAACTGTCTAAAGATAAATTAAATAAAATAGTTCCCAATGCTTAATAAAATAAGAGTAAAAGGAGAGAGGGCGAAGAAACTCCCTAAGCAGCCTTGGACATCTCAGTGTCCCCAACATCATCAACCCTTGTTGACTTAGCCAACTGTATATCATCATCATCATATCTGGGAGTGGCGAACATTGCACACACTACATCAGCAGTGTCGGCAGCAAGGCATGGCTCCTAAGATGGCTCAGCTGTAGCAACTTGTGCTGATGGATATTGGGTGGACTAGTCTAGGTCAAGAAGCATATCAAATAGTAAATCCTAAGCTGTAGCTAGCCAAGTCACCTCAACTTGGAACTTGTCTACAGTCTTCTTTCCGGATTGACACTTCCTCATCTTCTTGACCTGCTTGGTCAAGCCCTCAATAACTGAACCATGATGTACCAGAGTGTCCATGATCACCTTGTGGTTATCCAGAATCTTACCCAGCTTCTCATCAAGCTCAATAGAATCCTGTGGTGCCTGTGTGGATGACTGCCCTGCAACAGTACTAGATATCTCAGATAGGTTTGAAGTAGCTGCCTGCATCCAGTTGTTGACATTCTCCAGTTTCTGGGAGACTTGCAAAGCAGAAAGTGGGCCTGTAGGCATGGGCACCAGCCTCAGAACTAGAGTAGGGACTGCCTTACGAGCTATGGAAGGAGCTGTGGATGGAGCCGAAGATGGAGGCGGAGGCATAGCTACTGCACTGGTAGAGGGCTCAGCTAATGTAGATGGAATATCAGCTGTGTTACAAACCACCACAATCGGCTCATCTGGCTAGCTTGTAGTAGTAGAAGGCTGAGCACTCTTCTTCGACTTGGTCCGATCCTGCATCAAGTACCACTCAAATAGCTTCTTGGGCTTTACCTTTGTATCAAAACGTTTTGGCTCTACCTTTGCATATATGAGGTTCTCTATAATGATACTGGAGTAGGGGTAAGCCGTGTTAGTCTATGGCACTACCAAAGAGATGTTGGCCAACATCAGAGCACCCACATTGATTGATTACACGGCCATGATAAAAAAAACTAGAGCCACATGTGGAATGGCCAAGTTGTTCTCATTATGGCATGGGTCAAGCCTGCTACACACAAAGGTCTGCCAACCTTTTGCCTCAAAGCTTAATGTACTCCGCTGAATGGATACCCAAGCAGTAATCCATGGTGGTGGTGGTCCCAGTGCTAAGATCTTAGCAAGCCATGGCCGAACGTCTTCTTTCATGGTCAACTTCTATAGGTACACCTTTGGCTTCACTTCCTCAAATCCCAAGCACGCGTTCAACGTGTGTTGATCAAACTTCACCTTAATGTTACGTACCTTGGTTACCTTTGTCCCCTTGTGAATGTGTAAAATATTTGCATATAACTCGTGTACAAGGTGCTCCTTGACATCCACGACCTTCTAAATAAACAACCTCCATCCCTTTCTTATCCTAAACTGCAGGGTTGTATCTATCAAGATCCCTAAACAGAAATAGCCTCTCATGTGTCAATGATCTCACCAGCCACAACATCCGAAAATTGGGAAAAGCAGCCAAACTCACAAATATGTTTTCCCAAGCTTCCTTCTTCTTTGTACGCTCAACCCAGCAGATGTACCTTTTCCTCTTTTCCCTAATCTAGAATATCCTGCACACCGGACAATAGAGCAGCTGGCTCGGAGGCCTGGCTATCACTTTCCTTTATGTGAGATGATGATGGCACATCCAAAGGCTCAGATCGCCTATGTCGCCTGGACTGTGCAACTGTCTATTCCTCCAAAATAGGCACAGAGTTTCCCTCGGAAGCCTCCTTAGATGGGGAATAAGAACTAGAGTCGGAGAGGTCTGCACCCGTCCCTTTGCCTGTTGTGGCCTTCTTCCAAATAGTCTTGGGCTAACTGAGGGGCAAGGCACCTCTACCTCGACCCCTATAAGAGTCTCCTCTACCTTTTGCTCTTTTTTCGCGGCCTCGTGATCGAACCATTGTTTGTATCAAGACAAAGAGGATTGTTAGTTACACGTCATCATTCAACACAACTAGGACTTCTGTATGCAAGGGAGAACAATGTGGACACAGTAGGGCTACAACTGTAAGACATGCTTGAAGAATATAGGATTTGTGGTGCACATTTTTATGATATGCGGCCGTGAAATGGGATTGCGGACTGCACATTTTCATATGCGACCGCACTTATGACAAGAAAGTTCAGTGGCTCAATTATATCCTTTCTAAAGACAGTGTGACGGCCAAAGTACGGCCGCAGAATTCATAAGAAGTCCGCAGAATTTTAAGTGCAGTCCGCACTTTTGAGCTTCAAAGAGACAAGTCTTTGTTAGCAGTGTGGAACCAAAGTGCGGCCTCAACAATTATTTTGCGGTTTGCATAATTAAAGTGCACCCTCAGAAAGTACTTGCCTTCACCAGTTACCCAAACAACCAAACCGCTGACTATACAAATTCAAGTGCGGCCACAAATTTTAAAATTAACGAGTAGTCAGTGCTTTTTCACTTTGATTTTGCAATTACTTGTACAAATTAGTATGGGAACATGGTATTCACATCAAATTTAATTAACCCAAGCCATTTTAGCATGTATTAATGACTACCCAGCACAGATCTACCCCACATGGACACATGGATGGACTCTAATAACAGATGGCCAAAAAATAAATTGAAAATCTCAAAAATTAAACTAATACAAAAGATTAATATTAAGTGAAGCATACTAGATGAAGTGAGTGTAGTAGATCGTGTGGTTGATATTGAATATCTCTCAGTAAAGCTTGTAGAGCAAAAGTAATTCTATGGTTGGTGAAAAGTGTAACATGAAAAAAGAACATTTATTTATACTCAGACTTGTGAAGGGGAAAAAGGTTAAGTGCGGCTGCACAATTCGAAGTGTGGTTCGCACTCCTTCACCCGGGCAGCAATGGATGTGTCAGTTGTGTGGTCCGCACAATTCCTCTCGTGGCCGCAGATTAGCCCCGCACTGACAGGCCCAAACTTCAGAGAATTTTCATGCATGAGCTAAAATAGTCGTGGGATGTAGGGAGATTGTTGAGCTAAAATAGTAAAGAAGGGGTTGTGGAATGAAGGAATCCTCCATATAAGGACCTTGAAACCTTAATGTACACCTAGTGATTGATAAAATGCTCAAATGAGCTAGAACCATGACCATCTTCCTAATGTACACCTAGTGAGGTATGTTGGATAAACTATTCTCTTAAAAATTGAACCCCACAATATCCATGCAGGTCCCGAGTTGCTCAATGTGAATCGATTACCCGAATAAGCTGGTGTCAACAGACATTCGTGATCGATATGTAATTCAAATGCTCTTGTTATGTTGTACTACTATTTGAGAATGTGTTCAATGTATAGGTTGCATATCTAAACGCCTTGACTTCAAGTTGTGGTTTAAATGAAATCTAATAAAAGATTGTGTAAGAACTCGTGATGTGCCTAAGACACCTATTTTGCTCAAATGTGTGCTTAAATGTCTTGAATAGAAATGCCTTGTTATTGGAAAGTCCATGATGATGGTTGAAAGTAAAAAGGTTTGCATGAAATACGAAACATGAAATACGAATCACATAATACGAAATGTGAAATATGAAACACGGCCAATGTGCCAAGAGAAATAATATAATTGTGACCATTAGTGCTAATGAAATGAAGAGATGTTCAATAAATATGAAACGGGATGATTGATAGAAAAGGGTGATGTCTCACATCAGGCGACCTAGCTGATTGGATCATGATCAGATGCCATGCCGCACACATAGCAGTGACTGTGTAAGAAATTGTAATTGAAATTGTGATTTGGTTGATGTCTCGCATAAGAAGGCCTAGCCGATTGGGTTGTGATTGGATGCCATGACATACACATGGTGGTGACTGTGTTGGAAATCGTAATTGAAATTGTTAATAGTGCCAATGAAATCACAATCGAAATTGTGCCAAGAAAAATAATAAAATTGTGAGCATTAATGCCAATGAAATCAAGAGATACGCAAGAAATATGAAACGGGATTATTGATAGAAAAGGGTTATGTATCACATGAGACGGCCTAGGCGATCGGGTCATGATCGGAAGCCATGCCACACACATGGCAGTGATTGTGTTAGAAATTGTAATTGAAATTATGATTTGGTTGAGATCTCGCATGAGACGGCCTAGGAGATCGGGTCGTGATCGGACGCTATGCCGCACACATGGTGGTGATTTTATTGGAAAGCATAATCAAAATTGTGAATAGTGGTATACAAGAACCAAAGATTTCCCAACTTATAATTTGGAAATTTATTTAAAATTTATCTTATCTCTAATTTGATATTTGGTAACTGTTTGAGGCTTTAACTTATGTTCGTTTCATTGAGAGAATGTTTAGTCATATATACTAGTACTGTTTGACATTACTAACGTCCCTTTTGCCGGAGGCACTGCATCTTTAATGGATGCAAGTGGTTCCACAGCAGGTGATACTGATCAGCGATAGCACTACACTCTTTTCCCAGTTGATTTGGCGAGCCCCACTTCTCTCGAGGTTATGTATCTTTTGTTCATTTATCACCATGTTTTGAGATATAGCGAGATCCTTGTTTCTGGAACTATCACTGTAATCTTTTGTATCTAGTAGAGGCTTCGTAGACATAGCGTGGGTGGTATGTTGGTGTGGGGAAAGTCAAAGTAGTAATGTTGTAATTGTATCACATATTCCATATTAACTATGAAAAAGTATGTAATTTGGAAGCTTATAAATGATGTAACTGGTTATAATGAATTGGTGTTGTTGTTTACTTAATCCACCCCACTGATTAATTAATGAATTGGATTTTACTGTCATTCATGAGTAAGTTCAGGTAGAAAGTAGTGTATAGGCTTGCTCGGCCGGGTTATCTTGGTTGAGCGCTGGTCGCGCTCCCTACGTTTGGGGCGTGACAAACTTGGTATCAGAGCCTAAGGTTTTAAAGTGTCCTAGGATGTTTTGGAGCCATATCTAGTAGAGTCCTTCGCATCGGTGTGTTGTCGACCACGTCTATAATTAAGAGGCTACTTGGACATTTAGGAATAATACCCTTCTTTGATATTCTTGATCGTGCGATAAAGTTGATTGTACCATTGTTCCTCCTTTAACTCGTGCATTGCTCTAATTTTTAGTAAATGGCACCTAAGAAGAAGGCATGAATTGGCCAAGGAGCCAATGTTACCTCAGGGATGGCGGTTGATTCGGTCATTGATGATGTGGGTGAACACCCGTCGGGTGAGGATATTCCCCCAGTTACTATAGTGCCTGGTTTTACTATTCTTGCTCAGGCTGCACCAATTCCTACACCTGATGAGGGTACAATGAATCTTCCAACTGATATTCCGGATCCACCTCCATCCCCAGCTTTCGGTCCAGGTGTTTCTAATGAGGATCTTAGGGGAGCCATACAGATGTTGGCTGAAATAGTGGCTTCCCAGGTCTAGAGGTCGAATGTTTCCCCCAGTTCTTCTAGTCAGCAAGGGGACTCTATTGGTTCCAGGGTTAACAGGTTTCTTTAGTTAGATCCTCCAGTTTTCACAGGTACAGATCCCGAGGAGGACCCCCAGGACTTCATCGATGAAATGCACAAGACCCTCGGAGTTATACATGTTACTGAGACAAAAGGAGTGGATTTGGCCTCCTAACACCTGAAGGGGTGGCCTATTCTTGGTTTGAGATGTAGGAGGACTCCCGTGAGGAAGGAAGCCCTCCGGCAAGGTGGAGTGAGTTTGCAGATGCTTTCATGGATCATTTCTTGCTTGTCGAGACTAAGGAAGCTCGTGTCGCAGAATTTTAGAACCTAAAATATGGGAGCAAGAGTGTGTGGGAGTACTATATGGAGTTCGCGCGCCTGCCCAAGTATGATATTCACATGTTGCCCACTCTGAATGCTAGAGTGCGCCAGTTTGTCTAGGGCCTTAGACCCTTGGTTATCAATAAGGCCACTACAGCTGCTTTGAATTCTGATGTGAACTATGGGAAGATGGTAGCATTTTCTCAAGCTATAGAGATCCGTAAGTTGAAGAACAGAATGGAACGAGAGGGTAGCAGTAAGCCTCGGTCCACGGGCGACTTTGGCAATTCATTTGGTGGTAGTAGGCTAGCATTTAGGGGAGGGTCATTAGGGCTATCCCAGTCTTTTGCTCAGTCTTTAGCCAGTGCACCACCATCAGGGCCTAGTCAACAGCAGTGGAGTCATTTTAGGCCCAATCAGGGCAACAATGGACCCCATCAGTAGGGCCGGTTTAGAGGGAGGTTCTAGCAGTACCGAAGGCCCCCATGTCCTAGGTGTGTGAAGATGCACCTAGGAATCGGTTACATGAACTTATCCATATGCTACGGGTGCGAATTGAGGAATCACATTCAGAGGGACTGCCATTCGCCCTGCCAGGGTGTGGGAAGGAGTTCAACACAGCCAGCCAGTTCTGCAACTACTATGTCCGTAGCACCTCGTCCAGCCCGAGGCACTCCATCACCCACAGGGCGTGGTGCAATTAAGCTTGGAGCGTAGAATGTCACGACCCAACTGGAGGGTCATGACTAGCACCCGGACCATACTTGCCGAGCACCAACGTACATTTTATCTAACCTTCCTTATTATCTTTAAGGGTCGACAAGATCAATATAAATAGTAGACATGGATCATGAACATCCAACAATGAAAGATAATGTCATGAACATACATAACATGGGACGACAAGACTGTCAAGAAACTATATATAAGGTACGAGCTATCATGATGCCATGAAAGACTATACAACAAAAATCAGCTGAAAAGGCATTCTAAACCATACATAAGTCGACACCTGTCTATGAGCCTCTAAAAGAACATAAGTGCTACAACATTGCCGGAACAGGGCCCCGACATACCCAT
Organism: Nicotiana tabacum; assembly: GCF_000715075.1. Lineage (NCBI taxonomy): Eukaryota > Viridiplantae > Streptophyta > Magnoliopsida > Solanales > Solanaceae > Nicotiana > Nicotiana tabacum. The sequence continues at coordinate 170,419 of NW_027438279.1, read as the reverse complement.
AAGGTCTATAACAAAAATGCATACCAAGACCACGGCAAGTCCGGAGAAGGGATCTCGCCAATAACCGCTGAACTGGACAGCCTACTGTGGTGGGGGAGCTACATCTACCTGTCTATCAGGACCTGCAGCACGACATGCAGCGTCCACAAATAAAAAGGACGTCAGTACGAATAAAGTACTGAGTATGTGAGGCAAGAAAGCATAAGTAAGAACAGTAATGTAAACATGGATAGAGAATATACAACCTGTGACATCTGGGTACCTCTGAGGGCTACTGACATGAAATACATGATACATATATATATATATATATATATATACATAAACTTTTAAAACATACGCCTTTGTGGGCATCACCATCATCATATCGTACCCGGCCATAATAGGCTCGGTAAAACGTACCCGGCCATCATAGGGCTCGGTAGAATCGTACCCGGCCACGTGGAGCTCGGTAAAACCCAACTGATCAGTGGTTGCACAATAGGTGCCGTACCCGGCCGACTATAGCGCGGCTCGGTAGAGTAAAATAGATACATATATATGATGCATGCTGGACTCATTGGAATCACATTTTGAACCTTTCGGAGTGACATAAGGTTGGTATCCTTCGTACACATTATTAGGATTAACTCTTCATCAAGAATCTTATAAGAATCAGGAACTACCAACAACATTGATAATATAAGAATAAGAGAAGTAACATCAATATCAATCGTTTCATAAGAAGGGCAGCAATGTAAGTACTGCTAGCTTCTAAGAGTAGAGTATCTTTGGGAGCTCGTTCATTACATTATGTACTATTATGTTGCTATAGAATTTAGGATAGATCTGGAACAACTTTATGAGTCGTTCTCTGTATCTACTCCGGTTGGCGAGTCTATTCTGACCGCACCGGTTTATAGGGGTTGTGTTATCTGGTTCGTGGTCGGGACACCATGGACGATCTCATTGAATTGGTGATGGTTTATTTTGATGTAATAATAGGAATGGATTGGCTTTATTTATGTTTTTCCAAGCTCGATTGCCAAACTAGAACTGTGAGGTTTTCCAAATGAGCCATTTGTTGAATGGAAAGGGGATAATGTAGTGCTGAAGGGTAAATTTATTTCTTACCTTAAGGCCACGAAGATGATTAAAAAGGGTGTATTTACCATTTGGTCCGAGTTACGAACACCGATGCTCAGACACCTACAATCGAGTCTGTGCCAGTTGTGAATGAATTTCTAGAGGTCTTTCCTGATGTGCTCCCTGGGATTCTGCCAGAGAGGGAGATTGATTTTGGGATTGATGTGATGTCAGGCATGAATCCTATATCCATTCTGCCCTACATGATGGCACCAGCAGAATTGAAAGATCTAAAGGAACAATTGAAGGATTTGTTAGAGAAGGGCTTCATCCGACCGAGTGTGTCGCCTTGTGGTGCACCAGTTCTATTTGTAAGAAAGAAGGACTGGTCGCTTAGAATGTGTATTGACTACTGGTAGGTCAACAATATCACAATCAAAAACAAGTACCCATTACCAAGAATAGATGATTTGTTTGATAAGTTATAGGGTGCTAAGTACTTCTCCAAAATTTATTTAAGATCCGGGTATCATCAATTGAAGATCGTGGAACAGGATATTTCGCAACAGCTTTCAGAACTCGGTATGGGCACTTTGTATTTCTGGTAATGTCATTTGGGCTACATAATGCTATAACAACTTTTATGGATCTTATGATTGAGTCTTCAAGCCTTTTATTGACTCCTTTGTGATAGTGTTCATTGACGATATCTTTGTATATTCACAAAGTCAAGAAGGTGACGCCGATCACCTAAGGGCTACTCTACAAACTCTACATCAGCACCAGTTGTATGCAAAGTTATCGAAATGTGAATTTTGGCTTGACTCTGTCACGTTCTTTGGTCGACTCAAGGGAAGGAATTAAGGTGGATCCTCAAAAGATTGCAGTTGTGAAGAATTGGCCTAGACCTACTACTCCAACAGAGATTCATAGTTTCTTGGGCTTAGCTGGATATTATAGGAAGTTTGTGGAGGGGTTCTCTACTCTCGCCTCTCCGTTGACTAATTTGACTCAGAACACGGTTAAGTTCCAATGGTCAGATGCTTGCGAAAGGAGCTTCTAGGAGCTGAAATCAAGATTGACTACGGTGTCGGTGTTAACCCTTCTAGAGGGTACATATGGGTTTGTGGTGTATTGTGATGCTTCATGAATCTCGCTTGGGTGTGTATTGATGCAACATGGCAAGGTAATAGCTTATGATTCTAGGCAACCCAAGAAACTTGAAAAGAACTATCCAACACATGACTTAGAACTTGCAGCGGTGGTATTTGCATTGAAAATTTTGCGTCATTATTTATATAGGGTCCATGTGGATATATTCACATATCATAAGAGTCTTCAATACATTTTCAAATAGAAGGAATTGAATTTGAGGCAAAGAAGATGGCTGGAGTTACTCAAAGTTACGACCTCGATATTCTATATCACCCGAGAAAAACCAATGTTGTGGCAGATGCTCTTAGCCGGAACTCTATGGGTAGTTTGGCTCACTTGGAGGCACATCAAAGGCCGTTGGCCAAGGAGGTTCATCGATTGGCTAGTTTCGGAGTTCTTCTGGCGGACTGTAGTGAAGGAGGGGTAATTGTGCAAAATAATTCTGAATCATTGCTTGTTGTGGAAGTCAAAGAGAAGCAATACGACGATCCATTGTTGGTACAATTGAAGGAGGGATTCATAAACATAAGACTATGGATTTTTTTCTTGGCATGGATTGTGGAACACTAAGGTACCAAGGGCGGCTGTGTGTTCCAACTGCATATGGTCTCCGAGAAAGAATCATGACCAAGGCTCACACTTCCAGGTATTCCGTACACCTGGGATCTACAAAGATGTATCATGATCTCAAGGAAGTCTATTGGTTGAAGGACATGAAGAGTAATGTCGCGGACTTTGTGGCAAGATGTCCGAGTTGTCATCAAGTAAAGGACGAATACCAACGGCCTAGTGGGTTGACAGAGAACATAGAAATTCGAATGTGGAAGTAGGAAATGATTAATATGGACTTTGTGGTGGGACTGTCGCGCACGCCGCGCAAGTTCGACTCAATTTGGGTGATTGTGGATCGACTCACAAAATCAGCACACTTCTTGCCAGTTAAATCTACCGACACATCTGAACAATATGCTCTTATGCTCAGATGTATATCAAGGAAATAGTCAGGTTGCATGGCACTCCAGTTTCAATGTGAAGTTTTGAAATACCATTCTTGTTGAGTTATTCACTTTCGGTTGCTATTGTTGAGACTATTGTGGTTGAGCCATTGGCTATTTTTTATGGAAACACTATTATTGTTGACTTCTTTGGCAAGTTGTGATATAGAGCACTTGAGGTGCAATTTATGATACGTTGTGATATTGATACGCATGCGGTGGTATAAGGATTGGGGTTGAAACACATGCGGTTAGATAAGGTGGGCTTGATACGCATGTTGCTAGTAGGGGAACTACTTGAAGCCACGCGATGTGATAAGGTGGGATAAAATGTGTGAAGCAATTTCGGGAAAATGATTTTCAAAACTAAATGCAAGGCTCCCGCGGTGACATAAAGAATGATTGTGAATTGTTTTGTGAAATGACACTATGAGGCGGTACCTTGGTAGTGATGCTTGTTGATACTTTTCTACTACATCACTTGTTGTTATTGTCGCTTTATTTCCTTGACATATTATTTCTTGTTTTCTTCCACAATGCCTTATTTGCCTTAGTTCTGTGTAGCTATTCCTGGTATATCTCGTCACTTTCTCATTTCCATTGTTTATCATTATTACTCTATCATATACACTTGTTTAGTTTTTTATTTATTCTAGTAGGGCCTTGACTTAACCTCGTCACTACTCAACCGAGGTTAGGTTTGGCACTTACTAGATACCGTTGTGGTATACTATTGCTATTGTAACGCCCCGTAAAATTTTGCGAAGGAAAATTAATGTTTCATGGTGCCGGACTAGGCTTACGTGTTTGAGTATTGTAGAAATTCTTCGCGGCGAGCTTTCTCCACAGCTCAAACTTTTAGGTTGAACAATGCACTGGAAGTAAAGGAAATATTTTGGCAGCGAAATGTGTTTCTGCGGTCCATTATGCGACCGCAGAATCACTCTGTGGGCCGCATAATGGCTGCAGAAGTAAGGCAGGAGAGGGTCAGTTTGGATGCAATTCTGCGGTCGACTATGCGATAGCATAAGTCTTCTGTTGTTCATTATGCAACCACAGAACAGGTCTGCGGGCCGCATAGTGACCGCAAACACAGACAAATATTTGCCAGTTCTGGACATCCAATATGCGACCGATATGCGGTCCGCATATCGATTATGCGATCGCAGACCTTGTTCCGTAGCCCCATTTTTGGGTTTTTAAAACCTGACCCTACTTCGTTAAATACATATTTTGGGTCATTTTTTAGATAAAATCTGACATTTTATAGTAAGAGAGAGTGCCCTAGAGTGAGAATGTGTTCCTAAATAATTGTTCTTCAATTCTTTCTCAAATTTTGGAAGATTAAGAAGGGAAACTCACTAGGTCTTCATCCTAGAGGTAAGATTCTACACCCTGACCCTCAATTTCGAATTTTGTCTAGAAATGGGTAATTAGCAAGATAATATTTGGGCATGAGAGTTGTTTATTTTACATGCATGTGTTATCAAAGCGTGTAGGAAGATTGTTGGGTTAAAATGGTAAATATTGGGTTGTGGGATGATAGAATCCCCCATAAAAGGTCCTTGAAACTTTAATGCACACCTAGTGCTTGATAAAATGATCAAATGAGCTAGAACCATGAGCATCTTCCTATTTTTGGTTGAATTTCTTATATTTCTACAATAGATTGAAGTTGCTAATAATTCCAAAACATTTTGGAGTTTAAGGAAGCTCGATGGAGGTATGTTGGCTAAACTCTTCTCTTAGAATTGAATCCCACGATATTCATGTAAATTATGTAAGACCCGAGTGGTTCATTATAAAATTGGCTATTCCGAGTAAGTTTGAGTTCAAAGATATTTGTTCAATAAGTAACATATATGCTTTTTTCATATTATGTTATCAATTGAGGATGTGTTCAAATATGGGTTGTGCATCAATAATGTTTCGACTTCAAGTCAAGTTCAAACGAAGGCTATTATGCCAAATATTTTGTGAAATATCTCTATGTACCTTAGACTCTTAATCCCTCACATGTGTACTATACACCTTGATTTGAATTGTTGTTGTTGGTGTTGATGATGTTGATGTTTGAGAATGAAAAGGTGAGCATGAAATACTATACACGGCCAACGTGCCAAGAATGATTTTATAATTGTGGCCACTAGGGCCAATGAAATGAAAAGATGTGGAAGAATTATAAAATGCGATGATTGATACAAAAAGGTTGATGTCTCGAATAAGACAGCCTAGCCGATCGGATCTTGATCGGACACCATGCCGCATACATGGTGGTGATTGTGCTAGAAATTGTAATTGAATTTGTGGTTGTGGTTGATGTCTCTAATGAGATAACCTAGCCGATCGGGTCGTGATCGGACTCTGTGTTAAAGGTACGGAGGCACTGATATTGAGAGTGCTTGTCATTGAAGTCTCTAAAGAGATAGCCTAGCTGATCGGGTCGTGATCAGACTCCATGCTAAGAGTACGGTGGTATTGGTATTGTGAATAATGGTAGTGTGAACAATGGTATATTGGTGCTAAGAATCACTAATCTGAAAATATGAGAATTTACGTGAAATTTAAGGTTTTGGTATTGTTCAAGACTTTCATTGATTTTATGATTATTCCTCCTTGTAATATTATTTGTTTTATTGAGAGGGTGCTTAGTTATACATACTAGTGCTATTTGAAAGTACTAATGTCCCTTTTGCCTGGGGTGCTGCATCTTTAAATGGATGCAAGTGGTTCCACAACAGGAGATATTGATCAGTGATAGCAGTGCACCTTCTTCCCACCTGACTTAGTGAGCCCCACTTCATCCCAGGGCCATGTATGTTTTATACTTTCTGTATTTTGTTTGGGTATAGCCAGGGCCTTATTGCCAACATTATCATTGTACTCTTCTTTATCTATAGAGGCTCCATAGACATAGTGTGGTTTGTATATTGGTGCCGGGGAAGTCAAACTCGTTGTGTTGTGCTTGAATTACTATTTCCACTTCAGATTATGAATAATGTGTGTGGAATTGAGACTTTAAAATGAAGTAACTAATGGTAAGAAATTGGTATTGCAGACATGATCACTTTATTGTTTGATTAACGAAAAAAAATATATATATATTCTCTTTATTCATGAATGAGTTTGGGTAAAAGGAAATCTAATAGGCTTGCTCGGTCGAGTTCACTCGATTGAGTGCCGGTCGCGCTCCTTGGTTTTGGGGCATGAAAAACTTGGTATCAGAGCCTAAAGTTTTTAAGTGTCATAGGATGTCTCGGAGCCGTGTATAGTAATGTCCTTATTATCGGTGTGTTGCCGACCACATCTATAATTAGGATGCTACATGGGCAATTAGGAATAATACCATTCTTTCATGTTTTCAATCGTGTGATAAAGCTGATGGTAAGATTGTTCCTCCTTTAACTCGCGCTTTACTTTAACATTCAGTACATGGAACCTAAGAAGAAGGCATGAACTGGCCAAAGAGCCAATGTCACCCCAAGAGTGACTGTTGACCCTATAATTGATGATGTGGGTGAGCACCCGAGGAGTGAGAATATTCCTATAGTTACTACACTGCCTGACTCTACTATAACTGATCATACCGCACTTGTCCCTATACGTACTAAGGGTGCAACAGTCCCTCCAACTGATATACCAGTTCCACCTCCAGTTCCAGCTTCTGATTCTGGTGTTTCTGATGTTAATCTTAGGGGAGCCATAGAGATGTTGGCTCAGATAGTGGCATCCTAAGGCAAGAGATCAAATGTTGCACTCACTTCTTCCAATCAGCCAGGGGATTCTACTAGTTCCAGGGTGAACAGGTTTCTCCAGTTGGATCCTCCAGTGTTCACGGGTACTAACCCATAGGAGGATCCCCGGGACTTTATTGATGAGATGCACAAGACTCTCCAAGTCATGCGTGCTACTGAGACAGAGGCAGTGGAATTGGCCTCCTACCGCCTGAAAGAGGTGGCATATTCTTGGTTTGAACTATGGGAGGAGTCCCGTGAAGAAGGGAACCCTCCGGCGAGGTGGGGTGAGTTTGTTGATGCCTTTATTGATCATTTCTTCCCTGCCGAGACTTAGGCTGCCCGTGCTGCAGAGTTTGAGAATTTGAGGCAAGGTAGCCTAAGTGTATGGGATTACCATATGAGATTCCTATACCTGCCTAAGTATGCTATTTACATGCTTCCCACTATGGAGACTAGAGTGCGCCAATTTGTACAGGGTCATAGTCCGTTGGTAATTAATGAGGCCGCTACAGTAGCATTAAATTCTAATATGAACTATGGAAAGATGGTGGCATTCGCTCAAGCCACAGAGACACACAAATTAAGGAACATAATTGAGCGAGAGGGTAGTATTATGGCCCGGTCTGCGGGCAACTTTGGTGGTTCTTCTGGTGGTGGCAAGTCAACATTCCGGGGAGGGTCGTTAGGGCCATCCCAGTCCTTTGCTCAGTTTTTGGCTAGTGCACCGCCATCAGGGCCCAGTCAGCAGCAGCAGTGGAGCTGTTTCAGGCCCAGTAATGGCAACAAGGGCTCCGATCAGTAGGGTCGTCATGGTGGTAGATTCCAGCAGCATAGGAGACCCTATGTCATCGTTGTGGAAAGATTCACATAGGAATATGCTACATGGACTTACTTATATGCTACATATACCGATTGAGGGGTCACATTCAGAAGGATTGTCGTTCGTCCCGCCAGGGTACGGGCAGAGGCATGGCACAATTAACCAGTTCTGCAGCTACTACATCCCCAGAACCACCTCCAGCTCAAGGCAGTCCAACATCTGCAGGGTGTGGTGCAGCTAGGGGTGGAGCACAGAGTTCGGGAGGATCCGGTCGTTTCTATGCTATGAGGGGTCGCCAGAATTCATAGGGTTCTCCAGATGTTGTCACAGGTATATTGACTGTCCAATCTCATGATGTGTATGCTCTTATTTATCCAGGTTCTACTTTGTCATATGTCACTCCTTATGTTGCTATGGAATTTGAGCTAGAACCGGAACAACTTCATTAGTTGTTCACTGTATCTACTCCGGTTGGTGAGTTTATTTTGGCCGCGCGGGTCTATATTGATTGTGTTGTCACGTTACGTGGTCAGGACACCATGGCCGATCTTATTAAATTGGTAATGGTCAATTTTGATATGATAATGGGGATGGATTGGCTTTATTCATGTTTTGCCAAGCTTGATTACCGACCCAGAACTGTTAGGTTTGAATTTCCAAATGAGCCAGTTATTGAGTGGAAGGGTGATGATGCAGTGCCAAAGGGTAGGTTTATTTCTCACCTTAAGGCCACAAAGATGATCAACAAGGGGTGTATTTTCCATTTGGTCCGGGTTACGGACACCAATGTTGAGGCATCTACACTTGAGTCCGTGCCTGTTGTGAATGAATTTCCGGGAGTCTTTCCGGATTAACTCCCTGGGATCCCACCAGATAGGGAGATTGATTTTGGGATTGATGTGATGCCAGACACACATCTTATATCTATTCCACCCTACAGAATGGCACCGGCAGAATTGAAGGAACTAAAGGAGTAGCTGAAGGACTTGTTAGAAAAGGGTTTCATCCGGCCGAGTGTGTCGCCTTGGGGCGCACCGCTCCTTTTTGTAAGGAAGAAAGATGGGTCACTGATAATGTGTATTGACTATCGACAGTTTAACAAGATCACAATCAAGAATAAGTACCCATTACCAAGGATAGATAACTTGTTTGATCAATTGCAAGGTGCTAGGTACTTCTCCAAAATTTATTTACGATGTGGGTATCACCAATTGAAGATCAGGAAATAGAATGTTCCGAAAATAGCTTTTAGGACCCGATATGAGCACTTTGAATTTTTGGTAATGTCTTTTTGGGCTAACAAATGCCCCAACAACTTTCATGGATCTTATGAATCAAGTTTTCAAGCTTTTTCTTGACTCCTTTGTGATAGTGTTCATTGACGATATTCTTGTATATACACGAAGTCGAGAAGACCATGTCGATCATCTCAGGGTAGTTCTGCAAACCCTACATCAGCACCAGTTATATGCAAAGTTTTCAAAATGTGAATTTTGGTTTGAATCAGTCATATTCTTGGTTCATGTAGTCTCTAGTGAGGAATTAAGGTTGATCCTTAGAAAATTTCACCTATGAAGAATTGGCCGAGGCCTACAACTCCAATAGAGATTCGCAATTTCTTAAGCTTAGCTGGATATTACAAAAAGTTTGTGGAGGGGTTTTCTACTCTTGCCTCTCCATTGACTTAATTGACACATAAGGCAATTAAGTTCCAATGGGCATATGCTTGTGAAAGGAGTTTTCAGGAATTGAAAGCAAGACTGACTACGGCACCGGTGTTGACCCTACAAGAGGGTATAGATGGATTTGTGGTACATTGTGATTCTTAAAGGATCGGGCTTGGATGTGTATTAATGCAACATGGCAAGGCGATAGCTTATGCTTCTAGGCAACTCAAAAATCATGAAAAGAACTATCCAACACACGATTTAGAGCCTTCAATATATTTTCAAACAAAAGGAATTAAATCTGAGGTAGAGAAGATGGGTTGAGTTACTCAAGGACTACGACATTGCTATTCTATATCATCCAAGAAAGGCTAATGTTGTGGCAGATGCTCTTAGCAGGAAATCAATAGGTAGTTTAGCATACTTGGAGGCATATCAAAGGCCATTGGCCAAGTAAGTTCATCGATTGGCTAGTTTGGGAGTTCGTCTTGTGGACTCTAGTGAAGGAGGGGTGTTTGTTTAAAATATGGCCGAATAATCACTTGTTGTTGAAGTCAAGGAGAAGCAATATAACGATCCATTGTTGGGAAAACTAAAAGAGGGGATTCATAATCATAAGACCATGGACTTTTCCCTTGGTATGGATGATGGTACACTAAGGTACCAAGGACGACTATGTGTCCCAAATGTGGATGGTCTCCGGGAAAGAATTTTGACTGAAGCTCACACTTTTAGTTATTCCGTGCACCCAGGTCCTACAAAAATGTATCATGATCTTAAGGAAGTCTATTGGTGGAATGACATGAAGAGGAATGTAGTAGAGTTTTCAGCGAAGTGTCCAAATTGTGAGCAAGTGAAGGCCGAACACCAAAGGCCCGGTGGGTTGGCGCAGAACATAGAATTTCCAATGTGGAAGTGGGAAATGATTAATATGGACTTTGTGGTAGTATAACCCCGTACTCCTCATAAGTTTGACTCGATTTAAGTGGTTGTGGATTGACTCATGAAATCAGCACACTCTTTGCTGGTTAAGGCTACTGATACGGCGGAACAGTATGCTCAGTTATATATCAAAGAAATAGTCAGGTTACATGGTACTCCAGTTTCTATCTTTTCTGATCGGGGGACACAATTCACTGCAAACTTTTGGAAGACATTTCAGCAAGGTTTGGGTACTCAAGTGAATCTTAGTACATCATTTCACCTGCAGACTGACGGGAAGGTAGAGCGGACTATTCAGACGTTAGAGGATATGTTGCGTGCTTGTGTTATAGACTTCAAAGGTAGCTGGGATGATAATTTACCACTCATAGAATTTGCATACAACAATAGCTATCATGCTAGCATTCAGATGGCACCGTTCGAGGCTTTATATGGTAGGAGATGTAGATCTCCCATTGGGTGGTTTGAAATTGGGGAAGCAGAGTTGATAGGGCCAGACCTCATGCATCAGGCTATGGAAAAATTTAAAATCATTAAGGAGCAGTTGAAAACTGTTCAGAGTCATCAAAAATCTTATTCGGATGTTTGTCGTAGGGATTTGGAGTTCAAAGAAGATGATTGGGTATTCTTGAAAGTTTCCCCCATGAAGGGTGTAATGAGATTTGGTAAGAAAGGGAAATTGAGTCCAAGGTATGTAGGACCGTACAAAATCATTCAGAGAATCGATGAGGTGGCGTACAAACTTGAGCAACCACCTGAGATGTCATTAGTACACCCGGTGTTTCATGTATCTATGTTGAAGAAAGTAGTTGGAGATCCGACACTCATTGTTCCGGTTGAGACTATTGAGGTACATGAGAAATTGACTTACGAAGAGATTCCAGTTTCTATTATTGATCGGCAAGTCCGAAAATTGAGAAATAAAGGAATTGCCTCCGTGAAAGTATTATGGAGAAACCAACAGGTTGAAGAAGCTATTTGGGAGACCGAGGAAGAAATAAAGAAAAAGTATCCTTATTTGTTTGAATGACCATGTATTTATAAAGTTATGATCTAGGAAAATTATAAGAGTTACTTTCTATGAATTTTGTAACATTTATACAATTAGCATTAGGGGTGTTCCTTTCTGGTAATATATTGCTGTGAGGCCACAGTTGGTGTTGTTTTGTATTATGTTACGTCGTTGAATTATGTATATGCTGGTAGGATGTGTTTCTGGGCTCTCTGATAGGTGGATAGACCTAGTTACAAGGGAAACTCTGGTGAAAATTTTGTAAATTTAGGGAGTTAATCAAATTTGGGGCTGCTGGTGTGTGGTATGAAAACTGAGTTGCACAAGATGCTAATAACAGTTTTTGACCCTCATTTGAGGACGAATGATCCTAAGTGGGGAAGAATGTAAGGCCCCGTAAAATTTTGCAAAGGAAAAATAATGTTTTATGGTACCGGACTAGCTCGAAAGCTCACCGCGGCTCGGACTTTTTGGGTTGAACAATGCACTGGGAAGTAAAGGAAAATTTTTGGTAGCGAAATGAATTTCTGCAGTCCATTATGCGACCGCAGAATCACTCTACGGGCCGCATAATGGCTGCAGAAGTGAGGCAGGAGAGGGTCAGTTTGGATGCAATTCTGCTGTCGACTATGCGACTGCATAACTGTTCTGTGGTTCATTATGCGACCGTAGAACAGGTCTGCGGGCCGCATATTGATCGCAAACACAGATAGATTTTTGTAAGTTCTGGACGCCAATTATACGATCCGCATATCGATTATGCGATCGCATACCTTGTTCCGGAGCTCCATTTTTGGGTTTTTAAAACTCGACCCTACTTCATTAAATCCACGCTTTGGGTCATTTTTTAGCAAAAATCTAACATTTTGGAGTAAGAGATAGTGCCCTAGAGTGAGAAGGTGTTCCTCAATAATTGTTCTTTAATTCTTGCTCAAAATTTGGAAGATTAAGAAGGGAAACTCACTAGGTCTTCATCCTAGAGGTAAGATTCTACACCTTAACCCTCAATTTTGAATTTTTTCTAGAAATGGTAATTAACAAGATAATATTTGGGCATGAGAGTTGTTTATTTTACATGCATGTGTTATTAAAGGGTGTAGGTAGATTGTTGGGCTAAAAATGGTAAATATTGGGTTGTGGGATGATGGAATCCCCAATAAAAGGACCTTGAAACCTTAATGCACACCTAGTGTTTGATAAAATGATCAAATGAGCAAGAACCATGAGCATCTTCCTATTTTTGGTTCAATTTCTTATATTTCTACAATAGATTGAAGTTGCTAAGAATTCCGGAACATTTTAGAGTTTAAGTAAGCTTGATTGAGCTATGTTAGCTAAACTCTTCTCTTGGAATTGAATCCCACGATATTCATGTAAATTATGTAAGACCCGAGTGGTTCATTATAAAATTGGCTATTCCGAGTAAGTTAGTGTTGAAAGATATTAGTTCAATAAATATCCTAAATGCTTTATTCATATTATCTTATCAATTGAGGATGTGTTCAAGTATGGTTTGTGCATCATTAATGTTTCGACTTCAAGTCAAGTTCAAATGAAGGCTATTATGCCTAATTTTGTGAAATATCTCTATGTATCTTAGACTCTTAATCGCTCGCATTGTTTACACGTCGTTTTTCACATGTCACAAACTCCTAATAAGTATTCTCCCATACGAGGTTAGGTAGGACACTTACCTCAAAAAAGACAATTCAATACTCCAAAAATACTTTTTCTTAAAACATTAACCTCTTCTCGGCTCGCATATATAAAAACAGACTCAATAATATCAAACAATGCAAAAGGAAACAATTCCAAATAATAAAGACCCAGTCATTACCCAATCCACAAAAAGTCAACAAAATTCAACCCCGAGCCCACCCGGTTTCATACTTGGGTCGAGGGGGTAGATATTTATCACACATAACCCCATGAGTTCAAATATGTTATTGGTTTTCAAAATTGAGTCCCAATCTACTCTCAAATCTCAAATTTTTATTTTTTAAAATATAATGAAACATTCCCTTCAAATTTAATGATTTGATGTTAAAAATCAATTAGAAATCTAGTTAAAATATAAAAATTGAGTGAAAGACAATTACCCAATAGCTATGAGTGAAAATCCCCTCCAAAAATCGCCTCCCACCAAGTTTAGGGCTCAAAATGTGATAAAATGAGACTAAGTCCTGAAATTCATCTATTAACCCAGTTACAGATCTCGTATTTGTCACCAGAGGTTCACAAATGCGACCTCCACCAATAATACTTGGGGGTCGCAAATGCAATGTCTGCCCAGCCTAGAGAATTTTGCAAATGCGACCAGCACTTCGCAAATGCGAAGCCAGCAAGTGTAACGGCCCGATCGATTGTTTTGAGCATTTACATTCCATTCAGTTGTTTGATGTCTTGAGTAACTTCACATGATGTATTATGACTTGCGTGTATGGTCGGTTTTGATTTTTGAGTGATTCGAGATTGATTTGGAAAAATGATTCTCAATATGGAAGCTTTAAGTTTGAAGAGTTGACCAAGTTTGACCTTTCTTTATTTGACCTTGGATTAGGGTTTTGATGGTTTTGTTAGGTCCGAATGATTATTTTGGATGTGGACGCATGCCTGGATTTGAATTTGGATACTTCTAGAAGGTTTCGGTTATATTTGGGTACAATTGGCAATTTGAATATTTGGAAAGTTAATAGCTTCGACTGGGAGTTGACTTTGACGTTATTAGGTTTAGATTATTCTTCTAAGAGTTGGTACATTTGTTATGTCATTTGGAACTTGTGTGAAAAATTTATGGGCATTCCGAGTTTATTTGATATGGTTTGGTACGAGTTTTGGAAGTTGAAAGCTTAAAAGTTCATTGAGTTTGATTTGGGGTATGATTTGTGATGTCGATTTTATTATATGTGATTTAGGGCCTCGAGTAGGACCGTGTTATGTTTTGGGACTTGTTGGCATGTTCGGACGGGTCCCGGAAGGGTCGTTGGAGTTTCAGGGTGGTTTCAGATAATGTTTTCTAATGTTTCACTACTGAAACATTCTCTGGTGCTGGTGTTTCTGCATCTGCGGAAGTTTGGTGTAGATACAAGTCCACAGATGCAAACATTTTATTGCAAAAGTGAATATGTGTTGGAGGGTGAGAAGGTCGAAAGTACGGGAAAAAGGCCGCATATGCACATACGCAAGAGCGGCCCCCGGACGCAGAAGCGCAATCGTAGAAGCGGATTTGTTGTTGCGGATGCGTCGGGTTCTGAATTGGGGCGTTTTCACATGAGGGGGTTGAGGGATAATATTCGCATCCGCGGAAGTGGGTCTTCAGTCATAGATGCGACTTCCCCGGAGGGATATTTTAGTCCGAGGTTTGTTCACTTTATCACATTTGGAGATTTGGAAGTTGAGTTTTGGGTGATATTTGAGAGCATTATCCCCAAATGGACTGGGGTAATTATTTTTGACTCGATTTTGATTATATTACATGATTCTATTTACAATTTTGGCATTTCAGTGATGATTCTTAAAGAGAAAGAGAAATTTGGGGGTTTTATCTAAACTTTTCTAAAGTGAATTATTTGTTTTTGAACATCGATTCATAGTCGAATTTGAGTGAAATATGTATGGTTTGACTCTTATTCAAATGGGTTGTCGAAATTTGTGAGTTTTACAAGGTTCCGAGGTACGTGTCCGGGTTGACTTTTTGGTTGCCTTTGATAAATAGATTAATGATTCGACCTTTTTCGCTGGTTTGTTTCCTATATTGTTATTTGATTTTTGAGTTGTTTTTTCCTACTTTCGAGCCATTAGAAGGTTGATTTGCGTGGGATGACATTTCAAGAGTATTATTTGGCTTGCTCAATATTTGATTTTTCTTGTTACATGTAAGTAATATATCTAAACTTGGATTTGAGGGTAAATATCCTTGAGAACTATCATATTTGAGATGGGTTAGGGGTGACACATGTGCTAGGTGATGGGTGCGTGTGCATGCTTCAAGGTATTCGTGATCTAGGTAGTTCTTAGTCTAATATGTGCCTTGTATTGCTATAATGCTTCTTTGATATCATGTTTTCTCCATTTATATGGATACGTGAGATATTATTCATGATGTAATTCATGACCAGGCTACCCGCCTAACCGTTGGCGATATGATAGGGCTATTTTTGCCATATTGAGCTAGTTGCCTTGAGCCGTAGTCATACTGTACAGTCATGATAGTTACATCTGCATTTTATAACTTTGTCTTTATGCACTTTAGATATGCTATCTCACATGTTATGGTGTCCTTTCATGTTATATAATTGGATCATGTTTTTGTGTGAATGTTGACATATGGAGACTTGAGGGGATTGTTGACTGATGTGGACCGTAGAGCCTTGTTGTGAGTCAAGTTGGATCGTGGTTCATGGTGCAATAGTTATATTAATATTGAGGTTGCGGATATGTTAGGCCCCGCATTTGGCTAGGTGCCACTAATTTTGAGGTCGTGCACCAGATCTCGTGATTGGGCTATGTGATTTTGATTAGCGCTTAGAAGGATCCGCCCCTTCGGAGTTTGACATGCAAGCAGTGGGCACATGCATATTGATATTACACTTTCTTTGGTGAGAGACATTGATGCCAAGCACCCGTCAGTGCTGAGTGATTGTGTGTGATTAAGTGGGGCATTTGAGTCAGGCACCTGGAGCGTCCTAAGAGTGTGTATTTGAGTATATCTCTATGAAATTATTGCTTGGCATGTACATTTGAGATATGGGCGTAGAGATGCATATTCCTCATGCTAGACGGTAATAGGACATTTGATGACATGGCATGTATATTGATATGTAGGCATGAATATGTATTTACCTCATGCTAACTAGTAAATGAATAGGCTTATCTGTTGTTGAACGTCTGGAAAAATCACATTTTTGATAAACTCATAGTTTTGAGATTCCGTGAAAGATTTGGACTTTAACTGTATCCTTGTAAAGCATGTTTATGTTTCATGTATTTGTGATCGAGCTAATTATGAAACCGTGTGAGTTATTTATTATTAATGACATTATCACATACTGCATCATTATTGATTACTGGTGTCGGACACTGACCTTCTTCCGAGCTTGTCACTGCTTTCAACCCAAGGTTAGGTGTAACGACTCGGCTGGTCATTTTGAGTATTATAACCTCCTTTCCCCATTTACTGCTCAATTTATGCTTTACAGTTGTTTTATGACTTACTGGATTAGTTTGTTCGGGTCCTGAAGGATCTCGGAGTGAAATGAGACACTCAGTCTCATAATTGAAAACTTAAGTTGGAAAAGTTGACTGGATGTTGACTTATGTGTAAACGACCTCAGATTTGAATTTTGATGGTTCCAATAGCTTCGTATGGTGATTTTGGACTTAGGAGCGTGTCCGAAAAATTATTTGGAGGTCCGTAGAAGAATTAGGCTTGAAATGACCAATGTCGAATTTTTTGGGAAGTTTAACCGGGGGTTGACTTTTTGATACCGAGGTCGGAATACGATTCTGGAAATTTGAATAGCTCAGTTATGTCATTTATGACTTGTGTGCAAAATTGGAGGTCAATCGGGCGTGATTTGATAGTGTTCGGCGTCGTTTATAGAAATTGTAAGTTTTCAAAGTTCATTAGGATTGAATCTATGTGTGATTCGTGTTTTTAGCATTGTTTGATGTTATTTGAAGACTCGACTAAGTTCGTATGATGTTTTAGAACTTGTTGATGTATTTAGTTGAGGTCCCGGCGGCCTCGGGTGAGTTATGGGTGGTTAACGGATCAAATTCGGACTTAGAAGAAAAGCTGAAGTTTCTGTCTTTTGGTGCAATCGCATCTGCGGAATTTGGCTCCCAGGTGCGAGCACGCAGAAGTGCAATTGGCATCGCAAGTGTGCCAGGTCCGCACAAGCGAACGAATACTCGCAGAAGCAACTCAAAAGTCGCAGACCGCAGAAGCGAACAACTACATCGCAGAATCATGTCCGCAGATGCGGACAAAGCTCTGCAAAAGCACAATTAGCCACAGAAGTGGCAGCTCTATTGTAGAAGGGGGAACTACAGAAGCGTCTTAATGAGCCGCATGTGCGAAAGCACTGGGCAGTGTACAAAACTAAACGGTCCGAGGAATTTTGTCATTTTTGACATTACCAAAAGCAGATAAGGCGATGTTTGAGCGAGAAATCACGGGAAATATTGACGTAAGTCACTTGCGATCATTGCTACTCCATAATATTGAATTATCATAGAATAATCCGACTAGATTATATGTTTTTTAGATATAAATCGGGGATTTGAACTTAGGGAATTAAAAATAAGATTTGAGGATTTGGAGGTTGAGTTGAGGTCGGATTTTGGTTAAATTGGTATGGTTAGACTCATGGCTGAATGGACTTTTAGGATTTTGTAAATTTTGTCGGGATCGGAGATGTGTATCCTACGGGCAATTTTTTAGTTAAATTTTGGATTTTTGTTGGAAAATTATTATTCTCTTATGGAATTAATTCCAATAATTTTTATTGTCTGAATCGGATTATTTGTGTCTAGATTCGAGGCGTTCGGAGGCCAATTCGTGAGGCAAAGGCATTGCAGAATAAAGAATTACACGGTTTGAGGTAAGTAACAGTTTTAAATTTGGTCCTGAGGGTATGAAACCCCAGATTATGTGTTATGTGACTGGTTTTGAGGTGACGCACATGCTAGGTGACGGGCGTGTGGGCGTGCACCGTAGGAATTGTGACTTGGTCAATTCCATGGAACTGTGTAGTTGAATAATATGTTGATATTCATACATTTTTCCATATATTGGAGAAATTGATCTATAAATCATGTTTAAATCATATGTTTACACTGTTGGGACCCACAAAGGTCATCTATTTGTGGAATTATCTGCTAAATTGCTGTTTTGCACTTAGTCACAGTTTTATTTGCACAGTTTTATCTCAGTCTCTCTTATTCATTATTGATGCATCATATCATTGTTGTTGGGATGCTTATCATGATTTCTGAGAGCCCGAGAGACAGGAGAGGTTGATGACTGAGTGAGGCCGAGGGCCTAATTGTGAGGATATTTATGGGATCGAGTTGCATGCCGCTGCATGTTTCATTTATTTATGCCTTGATTGGCTTGTTATAGTGCTTGGGGGTGAAGGAGCCCCTCCGGAGTCTATACATGCCCCCAATGAGCGTAGGTACCTACTGAGTGCGAGTGCTGAGTGACTGAGAGGAATGAGTCATTATAAGGAAAGAGTGACTATGAGGTTAGAGTGAATGGGAGGAGTGGGTGACTATTACTTTGAGAGGATGCATTGATTCCATTATTGCTGCATTTCAGCTGTCATATATCATTGTTTTGGAAACCTATAAAGACATAATTTCTGTTTCAGTCAAATTTGTTATGAAATTACTGTGGAGTTTTAAATGTTGAACTTGAAAGTATGCCTACATTTTTATGTTGGAATGTACTGTATTTGGACTTAGTTATGAATCACGTCAGTACTTTCAGTTCTTTATTTATTATTATTACTTACTGAGTTGGTTGTACTAATACTCCACCCTGCACTTCATGTGCAGAACCAGGTGACCCCAGACATAGTGGGTGTTGACTCTTTCCCTCAGTTGTTTTTCCGGAGATTCATAGGTAGCTTCCATGTTCCGCAGACCTTGTCTCTCCTTCCCTATCCTTTTGTTTGTTGTATTTGGTCTCAGATTATTATAGACCATGTTTTCTACACTTGAAATGTATAGATGCTTATGTACTCAGTGACACTGGGTTTTGGGAGTGTTTTATGTCGATATTAATTAGATTTTTGTATTGACATTAAATATTATATTTTTAAACTTAAGTTAGATTTTAATTAGATTTTTGGTCGTGATATGTTGGTATCAGAGCCTAAGTTACATAGGTCTCACGAGTCATGAGCATGTTTAATAGAGTCTTGCGGATTGGTACGGAGACGTCTGTACTTATCTTCGAGAGGTTGTCGAACCCTTAGGAAATTTTCACCTTCTTGTATTCTGTCATGAGAATTTGTTGATTTGGAGAACTAAATTTCTGTTATTCTATTCTCTCACAGATGGTGAGAACTGGTACTACTGGATCGGACGTGCAGCCAACAGTGCCACCAGTTAGGGCCGCGAGAGGCCGGGGCCGTGGTAGAGGCCAGAGCTGAGGAAGAGGCCAAGGTGCAGCTCGTGTAATAGTTGGAGCATCACCTGTGGCACCACCAGTTGCTCCAGCACAGGAGCAGATTCCAGATACAGTTGAGCCGGCAGGACCAGCTCAGGCAAAAGATGTGCCCATTGTTATTCCAGGCCTTCAAGAGGCTTTGTCCCAGATATTGATAGTTTGCACTAGCCTTGCTCAGGTGGTTTCGTCTCAAGCCACATCTGCCACTTCTCAAGCTCAGGGAGGTACTCATACCCCTGTTGCCCATACTCTTGATTAGGTAGTATAAGGACTTTAGATATCGGGGGCATTACCAGCCCAACTGGCTGCAGCTGCTCAGGTCCCGGTAGTTCCTGTTATGGAAGATAATGAGCAGAAGAGGCTTGAGAGATTTGGGAGGCGTAGACCTCCATCATTTAGCGGTGCTGAGTCAGATGATGGTAAGGGTTTTCTGGATAAGTGCCAGCGAATGCTTCGGGCCGCGGGTATTTTGGAGAACAGTGGGGTCTCGTTCACTACTTTTCAATTTTATGGGGCAACCTTCAGTTGGTGGGAAGCTTATGAGAGGCGTAGGCCGGTCGGTGGAGTACCACTTACATGGCAAGAGTTCTCCATTCTCTTTTTGGAGAAGTTTGTGTGGCAGTCTCGCAGAGAGGAGCTGTGTAGACAGTTTGAGCAATTACGTTAGGATGGCATCTCTGTGACGCAGTACGAGATAAGATTTTTTGAGTTGGTTCCCACTGATAGGGAAAGGATATGGAGATTCATTGATGGCCTCACATATCAGCTGCGGTTACTGATTACTCGGGAGATGGTATCTGGTGCAACTTTTGATGAGGTAGTTGACATTGCTCGATAGATATAGATGGTCCGTAGCCAGGAATGTGGAGAGAGGGAGGCCAAGAGGCCTTGTAGACCATGTGATTTTAATGGTGTTCCTTCAGGGGGTTAGTTTTACGGCGGTAGTGGTCGTCCTTATAGACACTCTCAGATGGGTCATCCTTACAGACACTCTCAAACGGGTCGTCAAGTTCACCATAGTGCATCATCCAGTCATGGTTCATATAGTTCTCATCAGGGTCAGCCATCTCTCGGTGCCCCTTCAGTTCAAGGTTCATTTCCACCGGGTGCTTCCAGTAGTTATTTTACTTCTCGAGGCCAAATTCAGTCCGCACCATCACCAGTACCGTGGAACAGCTTTGAGTGTGGGGTATTTGGACATATGTGGAGAAAGTGTCCTCGACGCTCGGGAGGTCCAGTGCAGTAGAGGAGTCAAACTACGACTTCAACACCAGTTACTTCGCCACCCGCCCAGTCAGCTCGGGGTGGGGGTCAGTCAGCTAGGGGTTGCCCAAGAGGGGGAGGCCGGTCAGGTAGAGGTCAGGCCTGTTTCTATACTTTTCCTGCCAGGCCAGATGTTGTTGCATCAGATATAGTGATCAGAGGTATTGTTTCAGTGTGGCATAGTGAGTCTTCTATATTATTTGACCCTGGTTCAACTAATTCGTATGTATCATCGTAGTTTACTCATTATATGGATATGCCCCGTGAGTCCTTAATTTCACATGTTCGTGTATCTATGGTGGTGGGCGATACTATTATTGTGGACCACGTGTATCAGTCGTGTGTGGTAACTATTGGGGAACTGGATACCAGAGTTGATCTTTTATTGCTCAATATGGTTGATTTCGATGTAATTCTGGCTATGGATTGGTTGTCTCCATGTCATGCTATTCTAGACTGTCACGCAAAAACTGTGATGTTGTCATGCCGGGGTTGCCAAAGGTTGAATGGAGAGATTCTCTAGATTATGTCCCTCATAGAGTAATTTCTTATTTGAAAGCCCAACATATGGTTGGGAAGGGATGTTTGTTATATTTGGCCTTTGTGAGAGGTGTTGATATAGGTACTCCTCCTATTGATTCAGTACCGGTAGTGCGAGATTTTTCGGTTATATTTCCTGCAGACCTGCCGGGTATGCCACCCGACAGGGATATTTATTTCGGTACTGGCTTGGTGCCGAGCACTCAGCCCATTTTATTCCTTCGTATCGTATGGCACCGGCTGAGTTGAAATAATTGAAAGATCATCTTCAAAAATTCCTTGAAAAGGGATTTATTAGGCCTAGTGTGTTGCCTTGGGGTGCACCGATTCATTTTGTGTAAAAGAAAGATGGTACTATGCGGATGTGCATCCATTACAGGCAGTTGAACAAAGTTACAATCAAGAATAAATATCCTTTACCACGTATTGATGACATATTTGACCACCTTCAGGGAGTGAGGGTGTTCTCTAAAATTTGGGATCTGGGTATCACCAATTGAAAATTTGGGATTTGGATATTCTAAACACGACGTTCAAGACTCGTTATGGCCACTATGAATTTCTTGTGATGTCTTTTGGGCTAACCAATGCCGCAGCAGCATTTATGCACTTGATGAATAATGTATTTCAGCCATATACTGATTTATTTGTCGTAGTATTAATTGATCATATCATGGTGTACTTACGTAGCTAGGAGGAGCATGCACAACACTTGGGTACTGTATTACAGAGCCTGAGAGAGGAGAGGCTTTATGTCAAATTCTCTAAGTGTGAGTTCTGGCTTTGTTCGGTGGCATTCTTGGGACACATAGTGTCTAGTCCATCTTCAACTACTGAGATTTGGAGTTTTCTCGGCTTGGCCGGTTATTATCGTCGCTTTGTGGAGGGTTTCTCGTGTATTGCATCGCCTTTGACTAAATTGACCCAGATAGGTGCTCCGTTCAGGTGGTCAGATGAGTGTGAAGAGAGCTTTTAGAAGCTCAAGACAGCTTTGACTACAAGCCCAGTATTGGTGTTGCCTACAGGTTCAGAGTCTTATACTGTATATTGTGATGCATCGCGTGTTGGTCTCGACGCAGTGCTGATGCAAGACATAGGGTGATTGCCTATGCGTCCAGATAGTTAAAGGTACTTGAGAAGAATTATCCGGTCCATGATCTCGACTTAGCAGCTATTATTCATGCCTTGAAAATTTGGCGGCATTATTTGTACGGTGTCCATTGTGAAGTTTATACCAATCACCGGAGTCTACAACATATGTTTAAATAGAAAGATCTTAATTTGAGGCAGCGGAGGAGTTAGAGTTACTTAAGGATTATGATATCACCATTCTCTATCATCCTGGAAAGGCCAATGTTGTGGTCGATGCCTTGAGTCATAAGGCGGAGAGTTTGGGCACCTTAGCATACTTACCGGTAGCAGAAAGGCCTTTAACCTTAGATATTCAGGCCTTGGCTAACCAATTTGTTAGATTGGATGTTTCGGAGCCGAATCGAGTTTTGTTTTTTGTGGTTTCTCAGTCTTCTCTATATGATCGTATCAAAGAACGTCAGTATGATGACCCCCATCTGCTTGTCCTTAAGGGCACGGTTCAACACGGCGATGCCAAGGAAGTCACTATTGGGGATGACGGTGTGTTAGGGATGCAGGGAAGGCTATGTGTGCCTAATATAGATGGTTTGCATGAGTTAATTCTCCGGGAGGCTCATAGTTCATTGTACTCCGTTCACTCAGGTGCCGCGAAAATGTATCAGGATTTGAGGCACCACTATTGGTGGAGGAGAATGAAGAAAGATATAGTTGGATTTGTAGCTCGGTGTTTAAATTGTCAACATGTAAAGTACGAGCAACAGAGACCGGGAGGATTGCTTCAGAGATTTGAAATTTCGGAGTGGAAGTGGGAGCGTATTACCATGGATTTCGTAGTTGGGCTCCCACGGACATTGAGGAAGTTTGATGTTGTTTGGGTGATTGTAGATCGATTGACCAAGTTCGCGCATTTTATTCCAGTTGGTACTAATTATTCTTCGGAGCGGTTGACTGAGATTTATATCCGCGAGATTGTTTGTCTACACGATGTGCCCGTGTCCATTATTTCAGACAGAGGCACGCAATTTACATCGTAGTTTTAGAGAGCAGTGCAGTGAGAATTGGGCACACAGGTTCAGTTGAGTAAAACATTTCACCCTCAGATGGATGGACAGTACGAGCGCACTATTAAGATATTGAAGGATATGCTTCGTGAGTGTGTGATGGAGTTTGGGGGTTCATGGGATCAGTTCTTGCCGCTCGCGGAGTTTGCCAACAACAACAGTTACTAGTCGAGCATTCGGATGGCTCCATATGAGGCTTTGTATGGGAGACGGTGTCGGTCTCTGGTGGGTTGGTTTGAGCCGGGTGAGGCTAGGCTGTTGGGTACTTACTTGGTTCAGGATACTTTGGAGAAGGTTAACGTAACACCCCGAAAAAACATTTCTAAGTGTTTTAAGACCATTAAGAAGATTGGCGGGTTCTAATTATATTAATTCGAGTATGAACAAGACTGATAATTTGAGTGATATCAATTGATGATGATAATATATGAGGTGCATTAAGAATTTTTTATGGTCTAAGAAGAGCCCTAAGGCTAAGTCAAGTTGAAAAATTATATGACGAGATAAACTTTCAAGTGAGTATGCGCAGGATCTAACTTCAAATGCGCATAACTCTCAATTTGTGCAGATTTATATCGTGTATAACCTATCAAATTAGTTCCCTTTGAATCTAGTTTCCAACGCATCAAACCGTTTGTCATTTGGATATGTATAAAAAATGTTATGACCATTTTACTGGACCTGTGTCATATGCGCGGCCAGATGCGCGGCCAAATCCGCAGGCGCACATATTTGAGAGTTTCTTCCTCCAATCTGTGGCCAAATCTGCGGCCGCGGACGTACAAACCCATTAAATACCCCCAAGACCGGGTTGAGAGAGAGATAAGTCATTTCTTTAAGACTAGGGCTTTCTCTCCACCACCCATCCGGCCAAGGCTTCAAATACACATCTAAGGTGAGTTTTTAAGTGTGTTTTTATGATGATTTCACTTCTCAATCACTAGTTACAACAAGGTTTTGTATTGTATTCCATAGGATTTCTTCAAACTCTCAAGAACACTCCAAAATTTGACTTTCGAGATTTGGTCTACAAGAGGTAATCTTTCACCCTTAAACCTATATGCATGGATTGTTAGTGAATAAATGAGAAAGGAATAAGTACTAGTACTTATGAGATGATGATTGGAAGCCATAAATACTTAAACTAGATTATTGGGTGTGGTAGAGATTTTGTAACAAGTTAGTTAGTAGAATTTGGTAGATGTGAGTTCATTGATGATTATAATGGTGCTAAGAAGGTAGTTAGTGGACAAAGGATGTTGTAGTACCTCTTGTTGGTGGTAATGAGGTATTGTTGGAGGAAGAAACACCATCACTAGAGGTAGTTGAATGTTATGCACACCTAGTGTTTGATAAAATGCTCAAATGAGCTAGAACCATAATCATCCTCCTAATTTTGGTTCAATTTGCTATATTTCTACAATAGATTGAAGTTGCTATGAATTCTGGAACATTTTAGAGGTTAAGGAAGCTCAATTGAGGTATGTTGGCTAAACTCTTCTCTTAGAATTGAATCCCACGATATTCATGTAAATTATATGAGCCCCTAGTGATTCATTATGAAATTGGCTATTTTGAGTAAGATTGGGTTGAAAGATATATGTTCAACAAGCATCCCAAATGCTCTATTCATGTTAAGTTACCAATTAAGAATGTGTTATAATATGGGCTATGCATTAATAATGTTTCAACTTTAAGTCAATTTCAAATGAAGGCTATTATGCCAAATTTTGTGAAATGTCTCTATGTGCATTAGACTCTAAATTGCTTACATGTGTACTACACACCTTGATTTGAATTGTAATTGTTGTTGATGATGAAGATGATATTTTGAAATTGATAAGGTAAGCATGAAATATTGAATATGGCTAACGTGCCAAGAATGATCTTATAATTATGGCCATTAGTGCCAATGAAATGAAAAGATGGGAAAGTATTATGAAATGCAATGATTGATATAAAAAAGGTTGATGTCTCTATTAAGACAGCCTAGCCGATCAGGTCATGATCGGACACCATGCCGCACACATGGTGGTGATTGTGCTGGAAATTGTAATTGAAATGGTAATTGTGGTTGATGTCCCTAATGGATATCCTAGCCTATCGGGTCGTGATCGGACTCCGTGTTAAAGACGGTGGTATTGATATCGAGAGAAATTGTGGTTGATGTCTCTAGTGAGATAGTCTAATCAATCGGGTCGTGATTGGACTTCGTGCTAAGAGTACGGTGGTACTGGTGTTGTGAATAATGGCTTTGTGAATAATGGTATTGTGAAAAATGGTATATCGATACTAAAAATCTCCCAATGTGAGATATGTAAATTAATTTGAACACTGTCTTGATCCTAAATTGAGGTTTGATGTTGATTAAGGCATCATTGATGTTATGATAATCTTGTTTGTATTATTTTTCATTCTATTGAGAGGGTGTTTAGTTATACATACTAGTGCTATTCGACTGTACTAACGTCCCTTTTGTTGGGGGCGCTGCATCTTTAAATGGATACAGGTTGTTCCACAGCAGGAGATATTGATCAGTGATAGCAGTACACCTTCTTCCCAGCTGACTTTGTGAGCCCCACTTCATCCTGGGGTCATGTAACTTTTGTACTTTGTGTATTCGGTTTGAGGTATAGTCGGGGCCTTGTTGCCGGCATTATCATTGTACTCTTCTTTATCTATAGAGGCTCCGTAGATATAGTTTGGGTTGTGTATTGGTGTTGGGAAAGTCAAAATATGTTATGTTGTGCTTGTATTATTTTTCCATTTGAGACTTTAAAAATGATGATACTATTGGTAATGAATGGGCATTATTGACATGAACACCTTTTTGTCTAATTAATGAAAATATGTATTATCTCCATTTGTGGATGAGTTTGGGTAGAATGAAATCTAACAGGCTTGCTCGGTCGGGTTCACTCGGTTGAGCGCCGTTCGCGCTCCTCGGTTTTGGGGCATGAAAACCTTGGTATCAGAGGCTAGGGTTTTAAAGTGTCCTAGGATGTCTCTGAGCCGTGTCTAGTAGAGTCCTTATTATCGGTGTGTTGTCGACCACGTCTATAAGTTGGATGCTACTTGGACATTTAGGAATAATTCCCTTCTTTGATATTCTGAATTGTGTGATGAAACTGATTGAGAAATTGTTCTTCCTCTAACTCGTGCGTTGAAGTTCAAGGTATGTTTAAATGCTCTTTTGGCTTATTCCAAGTAATGTTGTCATGTGACATAACGAATGGGTAAAGGCCTGAATATTAAATAGATGGCACATGTATCATGTTGAATGAATGGTATGGCCATATGAGACAAGTATATAGTACCATGAGCATACTTTTATATGAGAAGAGTGCTAGAAGTGATTACCCACCTCCAAAGAGGCATTGACGTGATAAATGAGACCTAAGCTTAGCTAGTACATGTGAATAGTGTGGGAACCATGTGTATAATTCTAAGATGTAAATTTGTTACATAGGCATCTGATATATGAAAGGCATGGCCTGGGGAGTAATGATTAATGTGTTGGTCTCTCACAGGAGACAAAAAGTTATGAAAGGAGAGTCAATTTAACCCACAATGAGAAGACCCTAGCCTTATGAATGTTATAAAAATCCCAAGAATGTGTGAAGTGGTGTTACACTCCAAAAAAAGGATATTGACACGAGCGATTTGGATCCCAAGCCTATGTGGATGAATAAGAGTAGATAACTTATGAGGTTAACACCATGGGGACTTAAATCTCCCTAATAGTCAATCATATACCGGGGGACTAGAGATGTGGGACTTTTGTTCCTCAAATTGCTAAATTCAAAAGTTGTGTCGAAATGTGAAACACTCACCCCAAGTGGGGAGGGAAGGGCCATGGTGAGCTACTTAAGTTCAATAAAATGAGAGTTGGGTCGTTTAACTATGATGTTTGGATATTTAGTTGAATACATGTGTAGTATATAAAAGTGGTAAGAGGTAACGTGATTGCTTGAGAGGATATGCAGATGATAAACCACTAGTATGAAAATAAGGTGGAAGATTAAGAAATGTAAATTCTTCGTACGTGACAATAGACATGACAGGGTCAACAATACTAGAAACTAAGAGTAAGGTTTGCAAAAAGGTTTTTATACTTGTTAGAAAGTCAGGGACAATGGAACCTAAGGAAGAACTACAGGTCAAATGTGAAAGGCTTGCGAGTTCTTAGAATGAGTTAATCACGGATTTGCGATTTAGCTAAAGTTTCAAGGCTTTAAGAAAGACAAAACGAGTGGGAGAGATAAATATGATGTTATAATAACCCAAGAGTGTATCGGGACTTTATGGAGAGTCTCTTAAGAATCTTACAAGCAAGGATGTATTAAGTGATACACGGATGAACACACTTTCCCACGGATATCCCAACAAGTGTCGAGAGTCGAGCAGGATAAATTCCCAACTAATGGAAAAGACCACGTAACGTATGGAAGAACGCATGGCTATTCATTAACTAGGAAGAATGAGGCAAGAATAATTGGAAGAAAATAATATATAAATTTAGATGGCCATGGTTATCGCAAAATAGTTTGTATCAGAATGGTGGACTCGCCTAGAGCACACGTGTTAATAGAAGATATAAAGGATCAACTGTAATGTAGCCGACTTGAGTGACACTGAATATCAACTAAATGATTTAGAGGGAGTTCATGTCTACATATTACATTGGAAAGTGAGACTATTGGTGATGAGGTTGTGGTGTGATAAACTTAACATACCAGGCACAATGATACTACGAGCTCATGGGAGGCAGACAAGTGTGTGGCACAATGAGGTTGTCAACTATGAATTAAGGGAAAAATGGGGTGGGAGTGAATGCTCCTGTCACGAAAGAAGTATAGTACCAACATATTGTCTAGACCAAAGGGGAAATGTTTGAAACAGATTGAGAGAGGATGAACACTTTTTACGAACCAAACATGTTTAACATGATAGCTCTTAGGCTGCAATACTAGGAAACAATATTGGTGAATACAATACTGGGAATAAGGTGAGTTACTCATCGAGGATGGAATCAAGTGGACTAAGTCCTACACTTATAAGGAAAAACAAGAAGTCATCGTTGAAGAATGTAGGAGGATCTCAAGTTTCAGAAAAGGCCCTATTCGGGCTAAATACAAAAACAAGGAGTCATCGTTGAAGAATGTAGGAGGATCTCAAGTAAAGGTGTCGATATGTGTTTTGGGAAGTGTTTAGCAGTAAAGAGGAATCGTGAGAATGTTCACAAGGGAAGTAAAGTGGTTTCTTAAAATCCTATAAGAATTATAATGAGGAAAGAGGATGGCTAAGAAAGATCTGAGCACGATGTTACTTCACATATTGAGGAAATGCCATGCAGGTTGATGTTATCAGGGTGTGCGCGCAAGCTAGTAGATGTTATTCATTTGAAACAGATGGTCCCATAAGAAAACTGACCTAGTAATGTCTTTTGTTGAGAAATTTGAAAAAAAAATAAGTTGCAAGTACTAATAAGATTGTAACTGTATCAAGGAAATATTTGTAGAACTCAATTCCTAGGAGGTCATATGAAAGAGAAATCTGATATAGATGTTCCATCAATGATGGAATATGGCAAGATAAGATGATAATTTATGCCTCTAGGCAACTCAAGAATCAATAGAAAAACAATCCAACACATGAATTAGGATTTGTGACTATGGTGTTCACATTAAAGATTTGGCGTCATTAATTGTATGGGGTCCAGGTGGACATATTAACAGACCAAAAGATCCTTCAATATATTTGCAATTAGAAGAAATTGAATCTAAAGTAGAGAAGAAGGCGTGAGTTACGTAAGGATTATGACATCAATATTCTATATCATCCGGGGAAGCCAATGTTGTGGCGGATACTCTTAGCCAGAAATCTATGGGTAGTTTGGCTCACTTGGAGGCATGTCAAAGGCCATTGGCCAAGGAAGTTTACCGATTGGCTAGTTTGGGAGTTCGTCTTGCGGACTCTAGTGATGGAGGGGTAATTGCGCAAAATAGGGCTGAATCATCACTTGTTGTGGAAGTCAAAGAGAAACAATACAACGATCCATTGTTGGTGCAATTGAAAGAGGGGATTCATAAAGATAAGACCATGGCCTTTTCTCTTGGCATGGATGATGGTACACTAAGGTACCAAGGGCGACTATGTGTTCCAAATGTAGATGGTCTCCGTGAAAGCATTATGACTGAAGCTCACACTTCTAGGTATTCTGTATACCCAGGTTCTACAAAAATGTATCATGATCTTAAGGAAGTCTATTGGTGGAATGATATGAAAAGAAACGTGGAGGATTTTGTGGCAAGATGTCCAAATTGTCATCAAGTGAAGGCCGAACACCAGAGTCCCGATTGGTTGGCACAGAACATAGAAATTCCAATGTGGAAGTGGGAAATGATTAATATGGACTTTGTGGTAGGATTATCGTGCACTCCGTGCAAGTTTGACTCAATTTGGGTGATTGTGGATCGACTCACGAAATCAGCACACTTTTTGCCGATTAATTCTACCGACACAGCGGAGCAATATGCTCAGTTATATATCAAAGAAATAGTCAGGGGTCATGGCACCTCAGTTTCCATCATTTCTGATCGGGGGGCACAATTCACTGCTAATTTGTGGAAGAAATTTCAGCAAGGTTCGGGTACTCAGGTGAATCTTAGTACAGCCTTTCACCCGTAGACTAGCGGGCAGGTAGAGCAAACTATTCAGATACTTGAGGATATGTTGCGAGCTTGTGCTCTAGACTTTAAAGGTAGTTGGGATGATTATTTTCCACTTATAGAATTTGCATACAATAATTGCTATCATGCTAGCATCCAGATGGCACTGTTCGAGGCTTTATATGGAAGGAGATGTAGATCTCCCATTGGGTGGTTCGAAATTGGGAAAGCAGAGTTAATATGGCCAGACCTCATACAATATGCTATGGAAAAAGTTAAAATGATTAAGGAGCAGTTGAAGACTGCTCAGAGTCGTCAGAAGTCCTATTCGGATGTTCATCGTAGGTATTTGGGGTTCAAAGAAGATGATTGGGTATTCATGAAAGTTTCACCCATGAAAGGTGTAATGCGATTTGGTAAGAAAGGAAAATTGGGTCCGAGGTATGTCAGACCATACAAAATTATTCATAGGATCGGTGAGGTAGCGTACAAGCTTGAGCTACCGCCTGAAATGTCATTAGTGCATTCAGTGTTTCATGCGTCTATGTTGAAGAAAGTAATTGGAGACCCGACATTCATTATTCCAGTTGAGACTATTGAGGTTAATGAAGAATTGACTTATGAAGAGATTCCAGTTTCTATTATTGATCGGCAAGTCCGAAAGTTGAGAAATAAGGAAATTGCCTCCGTGAAAGTGCTATGGTGGAACAAACGGGTTGAAGAGGCTACTTGGGAGGCAGAGGAAGATATGAATAAAAAGTACCCTTATTTGTTTGAATAGCTATGTAATCATTCTATGAGATTGTTCCCTATGAATTACGTATCATTTGTGCAGCTTATGTTAAAGATGTTCCTTTTTGGTAGTATACTGCTCGTGAGGCCACGGTTGGCATTGTTATAATGTCATGTTGCATCATCGGTTAATGTATATGTTGTTAGGACTGGTTTTTGTGAATCTCTGGCAGATAATTAGGCCCAACTACAGAGGATACTCTGCCGAAATGTTGAAATGTTGGAAGAATATGTAAGATCTATATGAAGTCAAGAACGATTAAAGATAATGGTTAAGGTTAAAGGAGGATAATAATGAGCCTAATAATGACTTCTCAAACATTCGAGGATGAATGTTTTTAAGTGGGGGAGAATGTAACACCCCGAAAAAGAATTTCGAAGTGTTTTAAGATCATTAAAATGATTGGCGGGTGCTAATTATATTAATTCGGGTATGAACAAGACTGATAATTTGAGTGATATCAGTTGATGATGATAATATATGTATGAGGTGCATTAAGAATGATTTATGGTCGAAGAAGAGCTCTAAGGCTAAGTCAAGTTGAAAAATTATATGATGGGATAAACTTTCAAGTGAGTATGCACAAAATCTAACTTCAAACAAGCATAACACTCAATTTATGCTGATTTATATGGTGTATAACCTATATAATTAATTCCCTTTGAATCTAGTTTCCAATGCATCAAACCGTTCGTCATTTGGATATGTATACAGAATATTATGACCATTTTATTGGACCTGTGTCATATGCGCGGCCAGATGAGCGGCCAAATCCGCGGCCGCACATATTTGAGAGTTTATGCCTCCAATCCGCGGCCAAATACGCGGCCGCGGATGTAGAAACCCATTAAATACCCCCAAGACCGGGTAGAGAGAGATAATTTATTTCTTCAAGACTAGGGCTTTCTCTCCAACACCCATCCGGCCAAGGCTTCAAATACACATCTAAGGTGAGTTTTTAAGTGTGTTTTTATGATGATTTCACTTCTCAATCACTACTTACAACAAGGTTTTGTATTGGATTCCATAGGATTTCTTCAAAATCTCAAGAACACCCCAAAAGTGGACTTTCAAGATTTGGTCTACAAGAGGTAATCTTTCACCCTTAAACCTACATGCATGGATTGTTAGTGAATAAATGAGAAAGGAATAAGTAATAGCACTTATGAGATGGTGATTGGAAGCCATAAATACTTAAACTAGATTATTTGGTGTGGTAGATATTTTGTAACAAGTTAATTAGTAGAATTTGGTAGATGTGAGTTCATTGATGATTATAATGGTGCTAAGAATGTAGTTATTGGACAAAGGATGTTTTAGTATCTCTTGTTGGTGGTAATGATGTATTGTTGGAGGAAGAAACACCATTACTAGAGGTAGTTAAATGTTATGCTCACCTAGTATTTGATAAAATGCTCAAATGAGCTAGAACCATAATCCTCCTCCTAATTTTGGTTCAATTTGTTATATTTCTACAATAGATTGAAGCTGCTAAGAATTCCGGAACATTTTAGAGTTTAAGGAAGCTCAATTGAGGTATGTTGGCTAAACTCTTCTCTTAGAATTGAATCCCACGATATTCATGTAAATTATATAAGTCCTGAGTGATTCATTATGAAATTGGCTATTTCTAGTAAGATTAGGTTGAAAGATATAAGTTCAAAAAGAATCCCAAATGCTCTATTCATGTTTTGTTACCAATTGAGCATGTGTTAAAATATGGGCTGCGCATTAATAATGTTTTGACTTTAAGTCAAGTTCAAATGAAGGCTATTATGCCTAATTTTGTGAAATATCTCTATGTGCATTAGACTCTAAATTGCTCACATATGTACTACACACCTTGATTTGAATTGTAATTGTTGTTGATGATGAGGATGATATTTGAAATTGATAAGGTGAGCATGAAATATTGAATATGGCCAACGTGCTAAGAATGATCTTATAATTATGGCCATTAGTGCCAATGAAATGAAAAGATGTGAAAGTATTATGAAATGCGATGATTGATATAAAAAAGGTTGATGTCTCGATTAAGATAGCCTAGCCGATCGGGTCATGATCGGACACCATGCCGCACACATGGTGGAGATTGTGCTGGAAATTGTAATTGAAATGGTAATTGTGGTTGATGTCCCTAATGG
The DNA here is from genome assembly GCF_000715075.1 of Nicotiana tabacum. NCBI lineage: Eukaryota > Viridiplantae > Streptophyta > Magnoliopsida > Solanales > Solanaceae > Nicotiana > Nicotiana tabacum. The sequence continues at coordinate 137,283 of NW_027438279.1, read as the reverse complement.
ATAGCCTAGCCGATCGGGTCGTGATCGGACTCCATGTTAAAGACGGTGGTATTGATATTGAGAGAAATTGTGGTTGATGTCTCTAATAAGATAGTCTAACCGATCGGGTAGTGATCGGACTCCGTGCTAAGAGTACGGTGGTATTGATTTAGTGAATAATGGCTTTCTGAGTAATGGTATTGTGGAAAATGGTATATCGATACTAAAAATCTCCTAATGTGAGATATGGAAATTAATTTTAACACTGTCTTGACCCTAAATTGAGGTTTGATGTTGATTAAGGCATTCATTGATATTATGAAAATCTTGTTTGTATTATTTTTCATTCTATTGAGAGGGTGTTTAGTTATACATACTAGTGCTATTCGACGATACTAACGTCCCTTTTGCCGGGGGCGCTGCATCTTTAAATAGATGCAAGTGGTTCCTCAGCAGGAGATATTGATCAGTGATAGCAGTACATCTTCTTCCCAGCTGATTTAGTGAGCCCCACTTCATCCCGGGGTCATGTACCTTTTGTACTTTGTGTATTCGGTTTAAGGTATAGTCGGGGCCTTGTTGCCGGCATTATCATTGTACACTTCTTTATCTATAGAGGCTCCGCAAACATAGTGTGGGTTGTGTATTGGTGCTGGGAAAGTCAATATATGTTATGTTGTGGGTGTATTATTTTTTCATTTGAGACTTTAAAAACTATTGGTAATGAATGGGCATTGTAGTCATGAACACCTTTTTGTCTAATTAATGAAAATATGTATTATCTCCATTGGTGGATGAGTTTGGGTAGAATGAAATCTAACAGGCTTGCTCGGTCGGGTTCAATCGGTTGAGCTTCGGTCATGCTCCTCGATTTTGGGGCATGACAACTAAATTGATTTAGGAGAGGCTTCGCATGGCACAATTTAGACAGAAGAGTTATGCCGACATGAAGGTCCGTGATGTTGCTTACAAGGTAGGGGAGTAGGTTCTGCTCAAGATTTCACCCATGAAAGGTGTGTTGAGGTTCGGAAAGAAGGGCAAATTGAGCCCTAGGTATATTGGGCCTTTTGAGATACCTAAGAAAATTGGAGAGGTGGCTTATGAACTTGCTTTACCACCTAGTCTATCAGGTATTCATCCAGTGTTCCATGTATCCATGCTCTGAAAGTATGTCGGGGATCCGTCTCATATTTTGGATTTCAGTACAGTGCGGCTGGATGGTAATTTGACTTATGATGTTTAGCCGGTGGCTATTTTAGACTGGCAGGTTCGAAAGCTGAGGTTAAAGAACAGAGCATCAGTGAAGGTATAGTGGAGAGGCCAATCATTCAGACAAGCTACTTGGGAGATTGAGCAGGAGATGCAGAGCAAATATCCACATCAATTTGAGACTCCAGGTATGATTCTAAACCTCTTCGAGGATAAATGTTTGTTTAAGAGGGAGGGAATGTAATGACCCGGCTGGTCGTTTTGAGTATTATAACCCCGTTCCCCCATTTACTGCTTAATTTATTCTTTACAGTTGTATTATGACTTACCGGATTAGTTGGCATGGGTCCGGAAGGATTTAAGAGTGAAATGAGACACTTAATCTCATAATTGACGACTTAAGTTAGAAAAGTTGACTGGATGTTGACTTATGTGTAAACGACCTCGGATTTGAATTCTGATGATTCCAATATCTCCATATAGTGATTGTGGACTTAGGAGCGTGTCCGAAAAATTATTTGGAGGTCCGTAGTAGAATTAGGCTTGAAATGGCGAAAGTCGGATCTTTTGAAAAGTTGGATCGGGGGTTGACTTTTTGTTATCGGGATCGAAATCCGATTCTGGAAATTTGAGTAGCTCTGTTATATCATTTATGACCTGTGTGCAAAATGTGAGGTCAATCAGTCGTTATTTGATAGTTTCCGACGTCGTTCGTAGAAATTGGAAGTTTACAAAGTTCATTAGGCTTGAATCTATGTGTGATTCATGTTTTTAGCATTGATTGATGTGATTTCAGGATTCGACTAAGTTCGTATAATGTTTTAGGACTTGTTGGTATATTTGGTGTCGGTCCCGGGGGCCTCGGGTGAGTTTCGGGTGGTCAATTGATCAAATTCGGACTTAGAAGAAAAAGTGAAGTTTCTACCTTCTAGTGCAATCGCATCTGCGGAATTTGGCTCGCAGGTGCGAGCACGCAGAAGTGCAATGGGCATCGCAGGTGCGCAAAGTCCGCAAAAGCGGATCGCTTCAACGCAGAAGCGTGTCCGCAGATGCGGATAAAGTTTCAAAAAAGCGCAATTAGCCACAGAAGCAGTAGCTTGGTCGGAGAAGCAGGAACCCTAGAAGGGCTTAATGAGCCTCAAGTGCAAAAGCACTGGGCAGTGTACAAACAGAAGGGTCTGAGAAATTTTTTCATTTTTGACATTTCCAAAAACGGGTGAGGCGATGTTTGAGCGAGAAATCACGGGAAATCTTGAGGTAAGTAACTTGCGATCATTTCTACTCCATAATATTGAATTATAATAGAATAATCTGACTAGATAACATGTTTTGAAATGTAAATCGGGGATCTGAACTTTGGATTTTTGTTGGAATTCGGGGATTTAGATTACATATTGGATTTTTGTTGGGCTCCACGGGCGATTTTTGAGTTAAAATTTTGATTTTATTGGAAAATCATTATTTTCTTATGGAATTAATTCTAATAATTTTTCTTGTCTGAATCGGAATATTTGTTGCTAGATTTGAGGCGTTCGGAGGCCAATTCACGAGGCAAAGGCATTGCAGAATAAAGAATTACACGGTTTGAGGTAAGTAACAGTTTTAAATTTTGTCCCGAGGGTATGAAACACCAGATTATGTGTTATGTGACTGGTTTTGAGGTGACGCACATGCTAGGTGACGGGCGTGTGGGTGTGCATCGTAGAAATTGTGACTTTGTCAATTCCATGCAACTGTGTAGTTGAATAATCTGTTGATATTCGTACATTTTTTCATGTATTGGAGAAATGGATCTATAAATTATGTTTAAATCATATGTTTACACTGTTGGGACCAACAGAGGTCGTGTACTTGTGGAATTATCTGCTAAATTATTGTTTTGCACTCAGTCATAGTTTTATTTGCACATTTTTATCTCAGTCTCTCTTATTTATTATTGATGCATTATATCATTGATGTTGGATTCTTATCATTATTTCATTGATTTTTGCCATGAACATGTAAGGGAGAGGGGTGCTATGTTTTTTAGCCTAAAGGATCATCCTGTGTAATACTTCGCAACTCCTTTAGTGTAAGGGTTGCTCATATTATTCAGTGGGCACAAACTATCATCTTCTGCTACCTGATTATTATGTTAAAGTTGTTTACTTAAAGCGATCTAATTCAATTCTAAACTGTCTCCTATGCGTACGCTACCCGTCCTATGCCTATGGTCTAGGAGACTTTGGACCTACTATTTGCGTGGTTCTAGACACTACTTAGGATGCTCAAAATGATAAAACTAGGCGCATATTCGAAACATATAGGACTTCATACAAAGTCAATAAATGGCTCAAGTTGGCCTCCATACGTAAGCAGCAAATTGCATGCAGGTAGACAGTTTCAAATTAGAAGATGTTAAGTCATTAAGTCCTATAAACATGGTCTCTATGTGATTCTGATTTCCAGTAATGTACATGCAGCATTGCAGCTTTAGACTAATGCATTGGCAGATTAAAGGTATTATAGGTACTATAGGCATGATATCTAATTGTTTTCACAATGAGCTGGTGTAGTTGTTTAAAAAACATGCTTCGTAGGCGGGTGACAGTATCCTATAGGCAGGATTTCTAATGACTGATAATCGAATATGATTTTATAATACTTCATCCCTATAGGCATGTCATCTAAGTGTGGCAGTACAACGAAGCAGCAAAAGTAGTCAATTAATTGATTAGCATCCTACAGTCATGATATCTAGGTAAGCAGTACAATAAAAGCAATAGAAGCGACTGAGTTGAGGTAGTTATAGTTGCCGTAAAGGTGTTATGGAAATAAAAGAGAGTGCCACGGGGGAGACAAAAAAATTGAGTTCAGAAGTAACCCTACGAGAACAAGGGCTCGGAGTTATGTAACTAAGGATATTCATAGGTGCGTAAGAACATCAAAAACTATGTCATGTATACAATGTAATAAGCTCGTATCTTTACAAGAGTAAGAGAGTCTTCCCTAAATGCTATAACGAAAGACTAGCTGAGGAAATAAGGAAGAAGGAATCAAACTAAGCATAGTGACCTAAATAAATAATGGTCCTGTAACATCTGTCTCACTACAACATCATATGCACTATATAAGAAAGTGGTACCTATTGTAACTAAGGAATGGGAAGTAAAATCCAAAGTAATATTCGAGATCATATGAGTTGCACTAATTTCCAATATATGTGGGCACTAAGATAAGCCAAGTATTCATGCAACAAGTGGTAGAACGACCAATAAAAGTAATTGCTTACTTTTAATGAAAGCTGAGAAGGCACGAAATGAATTATTCGATCTATGACCCAAAGTTAGTTACGTTATGAACACACTTAAGATTTCGGAGTGTTATCCATGCAGCAAATATGTTGACAATGATACAGGTATAGCAGACGCCAGTATAAGTTAAAAGAAAGAATTGAGTCCACGTCACAGACAAAAGCTTGAATTGCTAGAAGGTTATGTCATGGATGTTCCATAGCGTCCACGAGGGGCTAAAGTAATTACTAATACCCTGAGCCACAGATCAGAAGATAGCATAAGCCTACTTAAAGGATGAGATAGAAGAGGAAACTAAAGAGTTAAATCAACTAAGTGAATTAGAAGTCTGATTATTAGACCCCGATGAGTATAGAAATCGTGATTCAGAACATTGTAGAATTACTCTATATATCAGAGGTACAAAAGAGATAGTACAACGGCCATATTCTACAATGGCTCTACAATAAATCTAGTTAGAAGAGTAACAACCTCATAAGAAGTCAATATGAAGCTTCCGCCGGATTCTGTATGCACGTGAGGTGCAAGTATTATAGTAGAGTTTTAAGGCGTGGATGTGAATTCCACCTATATGGAAGGGAGGTTATGAAAGAGATAGAAGATACGATACAAGATTTAAAGGTAAGTAAGGTACATGTGAAGAAGGTACGAGATGTCCAAGTACAAAAGGTTACGAATAATCTAGTTATCAGATAGAGGGCTGGAAGCATCGTAATTATGTATCAAGAAATGATTGTTGTGTCTTCAGTGGCATATCTTCTAGCCTATGGTTTCCAGGTACATAGAGGTCTAGTTAAGAGAGTAAATAAAAGTTAGAGATGATATGATGTCGCTCTTGAGGTTCCAGAATAACATAAGGAAATCTATGGTGCTAGCAAGTTAAAGGAAGGTTGCAAGTAGTATAAATAGATATATGTAGGTCACAAGCTAAAGTATGGTAGAGCGACAAAGTTTTAGGTAGATAGGAGTAAGGATAAGAAAATGTGAGTGAGAAGGTGACGAGAATAGGTAAGTCCTCGGGATTAAACCCATCACAACAAGAGAGTTTATGGTTTCCATAAGTTATAAAAAGATCAGTATAGCCTGAATGAACTAGGAGGAGTTTAAGACTAGGAGCATTTAAAAAGGAGGGAATGATGCCCTGGTAGTAGAATAAGGGTGTAATTGTGATAATTGATAAGTGGATGATATTTAGGCCTTCGATTGAGTAATGATTTAGAGAAAAAGGGATTTCATGAATTGCACAGGATTAGAATACCCCCATAAGATGAACCACGTTGGGATGCTATGAAATACAGTTAATGAAGTATTGTATCGTCCCTAGGCGGATCAGGCAAATGACTTCAGAAGTTCCCTAATGATACGTGAGCCCTAACGACAATGTATTATGTAAGAGGTTTCAAGTTATCACTGGTAGATTATAGATCAACATTAAGGTGAATCAACAACAAACGGATAAAAGTTCAAAAGTATGAGATGAGATTAGAACATCAATCTTAAGCTGAATAGTAATGAGGAAGAACTAAAGGACTTAGATTTGTACATATAGGATAAACAGCGAGAGAGTAACCTGGAGTTGGGTAGCAGACCTTGGTAATGATAAATCAAAGCAAGTGTTGTGGTATAGTATAAGCTACCTAGATATAGTAAATCCATAAGCATAGCTAATTGAGGCTATGCAACAAGATATAGCAATAGTCGTAAGTTCGACAAGTACCGAGCGAAGAACTTCAGTACACCTATGGATGCCTAGAGGGACAACTTGTCATAGTTCTATATATGTTAACAAAGTGAGGCCTGGAGATTGGTTAAAAGCTGGAGGACAAAGGAGAGAAGAATCACATAGGTGCACATATAAGGACAGAGTCGTACAAGCTGCATGACTTAAGGTAGAAACAGTTACGAGATTGGAACAATTTTGACCACAAGTCGTGGTGTGAGAAAGAGGCCCAAAGGGGGAATGCCCTGGCCTTTGTATTTATTCACAGAACAGATGCTTAGACGGAAAGGACAACAATAATGTATTTGTAAGAGCTATAGGTTATGAGAATGATAAGCGCATTAGTCAACATTCGAGGATGAATGTTCCAAAGGGGGGAATGATGTTACACCCCATGTTTTCGTACGTAAGAGTACGTCGTAAGTCAATTGATGTAAGCTTAGAAATGAAATCATCTTTGCAAAGTTTACAAAGTTAGTTCTAGTGAAGAACAACACCTTTTTGAGGTTGTGTTGTCATTGAGGATAGTTGTGGGCTGTGTTTGGCTAAAATTTTAAGTTTTTGCTACTGTCGAAGGTGAGTATAACAGCCTACTAATTGTGCTTAAGCTTTCTTATATGTTGGTTAAGTTATTAGGATGATAAACTATAAAATAATACTTGGATTAGCTTGAGACGTTGTTGTTCTTGATGGATTGATTTCAAAGTTACTCTTATGAACTTTAAGTGGCTGGAAATTATGGAAACTAAGTTGGCTATGATATTTTTAGTATGATTATGTTGGTTTACATACCAATCTTATTGAGGAAATTCGTAACTAGAAAAGGAAATTGCTATAAAGCAGTTGGAAGTTGCCGACAGTGATATTATCTTGCATTGAGTTATTTCGGGTAACTTTAAAATTGAGTACAAGGTTGGAAATCTATTAAAAGGTATTGGTTATTATACTGAATATATTACTAAGTTCAAGAATTAATGATAATGGGATTGAAGGGTGCTAAAGGGATTTAATCCGAGCTTGCCGCTCGTCGTGATATGTTGATGACTTGTTAATAAAATATTTTGTACCCTATTGTTGATGTTGTTTTTGTTGTATAGCTCTGGTTGTTGTTGTTGGTATACGGTATTGGAGAATGCCCTTGTCACCGGGAGATGCTGCCCAAATTTACGTAAAATGAGGTACTAGCTTAAGTTACATACTTAGCCTTTATTCAGCAATGATTTTGAATCTCCTTATGCTATGGTAGACTGAGTTGAGTTGTTTGAAGAGTTGCTTGGAAGCTATTAAGGACTCAACGAGGTTAAGGTATGTTAAGGCTAAACCTTTTCTTCATTTTGGCATGATCCAATAACTACATGTCTTTGTTAATGAGACATAAAGAGAAGTTCATATTCCTAAATTTATAAACATATCCCTAGTCTCTTAAGTTACAGTATTCTCCCTTATCGGGACTTTCTATTTAGTTAAGTATTGTCTTTTTCCAGTCCAGAGAGCATAGGGTCTATATATATATATATATATATATATATATATATATATATAGTATTACAGTATTTTCATCTTCATTCAGCTATAATCGATGTGCAGGCCCCTATTGGGCAACCTATGATTAGATGGTACGTTATATACCGAGCCTACTATGGTCGAGTGCCTATGGGCGAGCCCAGAATGGCCGAGATACATAGCCAAGTATGACAGAGCGCCTACGATTGAGCCTATTACGGCAGAGCAGTTACACATACCGAGCCTTATAGGGTCGTACATCTATTTTACTTATTATATTGAGAGAGTTGAGTCAGTATTAGCAGGTAAGCATATCTTCAGATTATCTTTGACTCCCAGTTACTTTCAGTTATTGTATTATCAGTTCAGTTACAGCTTTCAGTTATTCTATTTTTCTTACATGCTCGGTACATTGTTTTGTACTGATGTCCCTTTTGCTGGGGTCGCTGCATTTCATGCTTGCAGGTCCTGATAGACAGTTGGATAGACCTTCCCAGCAAAAAGAGTCAAATATCAGCTTGGTTGGTAAGATCCACTTCCTCGGAGTTACCAGGTCTAGACCTTGGAGTCCATTTTATATATATAGGTTTGATGGGTAGGTCGAGGCCATGTCCCGACCATGATACAGTTTCGCTATTTATAGAGGCTTGTAGACGAGTCCTATATATTTTGTATATCAGTAGATGTTCATGGCGGCTTCGTCGGCCTGCATAGTTATATATATCAACTTTTGGGTATGTTTACCCCACAGATGAGAGAGGCGTTATTTTCAGAGGAATCATAATATGGCTTCATCGGCCTAAGTTGAGGGTTACTGCTCCAGAGTTTACAGTTACAGAGTGGTACGCTCGGGCTGAGTATGGTACCGGGTGCCGGCCATGCCTCTTCAGCTTTGGGGCATGACAAATAGTGCTGACTCAAATCCTGATACATCTTGGTGACACATGGATGAATGGAATACCTCAAAGTTTGGGACTCCTCAAGGATAAACTCATGAAACCCATCCACATTGGGCATACATATCCGGCCCTACATATGCAACACCCCATCATCTCTAATAGAAACCTCCTTGGCATTGCCGTGCTACATTGTGTCCTTAAAGGCAATCAAATAGGGGTCGTCATACTGACATACTTTAATGCGCTCATACAGAGAAGACCGAGAAACCAAGCAAGCAAGTGTCACGTCCCAAACTCGGGGAGCACGACCGGCGCTCAACCGAGATAACCCGGCCGAGCAAGCATGTACATTTCCTTCTACCTGAACTTATTCAATATTAACAGTAAAATCCAATTCATTAATTAAGCGGTGAGGAGGATCAAGTAAACAACAACTCAAACTCGTTATCAGTAGTTACGTCATTTATAAGTTTCAAAATACATACTCTTTCATAGTTTGATGTGGAACGTGTGATACAATTACAACATTACCAATTTGACTTTCCCCATACCAACATACCACCCACGGTATGTCTACGGAGCCTCTATTAGATACAAAAGAGTACAATGATAATGCCGGCAACAAGGCTCCGGCTATACCTCAAAACATGGTGATAAAATGAACAAAATATACATGACCCCAAGTGAAGTGGGGCTCACCAAATCAACTGGGAAAAGTGTGTAGTGCTATCACTGATCAGTATTGCATGCTGTGGAACCACCTGCATCCATTAAAGATACAGCGCCCCCGGCGAAAAGGGCGTTAGTACTGTTGTATAGTACTAGTATATATGACTAAACACTCTCTCAAACAAACGAGCAGTAATGCATGTAAGGACAATCATAATATCAGTTAAAGCCTCAAACAATTACCAAATATCAAATTAGAGATAAGTTAAGTTTTAAATAAATTTCCAAATTTTAAGTTGGTAAATCTTTGGTACCGATATACCACTCTTCAATATTTCGATTACGATTTCCAACACAGTCACCACCGTGTGTGCGGCATGTCGTCCGATCACGACCCGATAGTCTAGGACATCTCATGCGAGACATCAACCAAATCACAATTTCAATTACAATTCTAAGACAGTCACCGCCATGTGTGCGGCATGGCGTCCGATCACGATCCGATCGGCTAGGCCGTCTCATGCGAGACATCAACCAAATCACAATTTCAATAACAATTCGAACACAGTCACCGCCATGTGTGCGGCATGGCGTCCGATCACGATCCGATCGGCTAGGCCGTCTCATGCGAGACATCAACCAAATCACAATTTCAATAACAATTCCAACACAGTCACCGCCATGTGTGCGGCATGGCGTCCGATCACGACCCGATCGGATAGGCCGTCTCATTTGAGATATCACCCTTTTCTATGAATCATCCTGTTTCATATTTCTTGCGCATCTCTTCATTTCATTGGCACTAATGGTCACAATTGTATTATTTCTCTTGGCACATTTGCCGTGTTTCATATTTCACATTTTGTATTACGTGATTCATATTTCATGTTTCGTATTTCATGCAAACCTTTTTACTTTCAACCATCATCATGGACTTTCCAACAACAAAACCTTTCTATTCAAGACATTTAAGCACACATTTGAGGAAATAGGAGTTTTAGGCACATTACGATTTCTTACACAAGCTTTTATTAGCTTTCCTTTGAAACACAACTTGAAGTCAAGGAATTTAGATATGCAAGCCCTACACTGAAAACATTCCCTAATAGTAGTACAGCAGAACAAGAGCATTTGAATTACATATTGATCACGGATGTCTTTTGACACCAGCTTATCCGGGTAATCGATTCACAATAAGCCACTCGAGACATACATGGATATTGTGAGGTTAAATTTTAAGAGAATAGTTTAGCCAACATACCTTAATTAAGATTCTTTAACTCTAAATATTCCGAAAATCTAAGCAACTTCAATCTATTTTAGAAAAGTAGAAAATTGAACAAAAATTAAGAAGATGATCATGGTTCTAGCTCTTTGAGAATTTTATCAAGCACTAGGTCTATATTAAGGTTTCAAGGTCCTTTTATGGTGGATTCCTTCTTCCCACAACCCATTCTTTACTATTTTAGCTCAACAATCTCTTTACATCCCTTGATCAATCATGCATGTAAAATAAGCCACTCACATACCCATGAATTATCTTACTACTTGCCCATTTCTAGTTAAATTTCGAAATTAAGAGATAGGGTGTAGAATCTTACTTCTAGGATGAAGACCTAGTGTGCTTCCCTTGTTAATTCTTCCATGATTTTGAGGAAGAATTGGGGAATAATTGATTGAGGAACTCTCTCCATCTCTAGAGCCTTTTCTCTCTCTCTCCAAATATCAAGTCCTCCCTTCAGATAAAAGTCTATAGGGTTTAAATAACGAAATGGGGTCGGGTTATAAAAATCCAAAAATGAAGCTCCGAAATGGGATCTGCGGTCGCATATGCGACCGCATAACGCTTCTGCAATACATGAAATAGTCCGCAAAATGGCCCTCCGTAAGGCGGTCTGCAGACCTGTTCTGCGGTCGCACGATGCGCCGCAGAACCTCCCTTCGCAAAACTTCTAAGTTGGCTCTGCGATCAGTGTGAGGCACACGAAATCGTTTTGCGATCGCATAATGGGCCGCGAAATGACATCCAAAAATAGCCCAAATGGCTGCTTCACTCTGCAGCTATTCTACAGCCCATAGAGTGATTCGGAGGCCGTATAATGGGCCGCATAAATTCCTAATTCTGCCAAATATTTTCCTCCAACTATCATTAACACATACGCCTACCTCGGCACCACTAAACATCGGGTTTTTTGAGGAAAGATTTTATGGGGCCTTAGAGCAAGAACCCGGCTAGTCTCCGAAAAATTCAGTCTCGCAAACTGATTGGCAAATCCTGAACATCCATTGCTAGTGGCCTCTCTGCTGCCGCAAAATATACCAAATTGCCCATACTCTAAGCCTTTATACTCAAGGCATGGACCACCACATTGGCCTTCCCGGGATGATACAAAATGGTGATCTCATAGTCTTTCAGCAACTTTAACCATCTTCGCTGCTTCAAAGTAAGGTTCTTCCGCATGAACAGATACTGGAGACTCCGATGGTCTGTATAAACCTCACATGGAACATCATATAGATATTGCCTCCAAATCATCAATGTGTGAACAATAGATTCCAATTCTAAGTCATGCACAGGGTAATTGTCGAGACGCGTAGGCAATCACCCTACCCTCTAGCATCAACACCGCGCCAAGCCCAATACGTGATGTATCACAATACAAAGTGTAATACCCAAAATTTGTAGGCAACACAAGCACTGGGGCCATAGTCAATGTAGTCTTGAGCTTCTGAAAATTCACCACACTTGTCGGACCATCTAAAAGGAGAACGCTTTTAGATCAATCTGGTCAAAGGTGCAGCAATGGATGAGAAACCCTACACAAAACGACGATAATATCCAGCCAAACCAAGGAAACTCCAGATCTCAGTAACTGAACACGGTCTGGGCCAACTCTAAACGGCCTCAATCGTCTTCGGATCTACCTTGATCCCTTAATTAGATACCATGTGACCCAAAAATGCCACCGAATCAAGCCAAAAATCACGTTGGAGAATTTTGCATATAACTTCTTCTCTCTCATTGTTTGGAGCACGATCCTCAAGTTCTACTCATTGTCCTCCCGACTGCGAGAATACACCAAAATTTCGTCAATGAACATATGATGAATGAATCAATACATGGCTGGAACACACTGTTCATTATGTGCATAAATATTGTTGGGGTATTAGTCAGCCCAAATGACATCACTAGAAACTCGTAGAGACCATACTAAGTCCTAAAAGCAGTCATTGGGAATTCTGATTCATAAATCTTCAACTGATGATATCCTGACCTCAAACCAATCTTCGAGAACACTCTAGCACCCTGAAGCTAGTCAAATAAGTCATGAATGAGTGGTAGTGGGTACCTTTTCTTGGTTGTAAATTTGTTCAACTTCCTATAGTCAATACACATCCCCATAGAGACGTCTTTCATCTTCACAAATAGAACTGAAGCACCCCAAGGCGAGACACTGGGTCGAATAAAACATTTATCAACCTACTCTTGAAGTTGTTCCTTTTACTCCTTTAATTCTGTTGGTGTCATATGATATGGTGGAATAGAAATGGGCTGAGTGCCCAGCACCAAGTTTTTACCAAAATCAATATCCCTATCGCGTATCATATCCGACTGGTCTACTGAAACAGATATGGGAAATATCTCACCACCGGAACTGACTCAATGGGAGAAGTATTAGAACTGACATCCCGCACAAAGGCTAGATATGCTCCACAAATAACCCACGTGCCAATAATTACAATCCACCAGGCGTAGTCACAAGCTCAATATCTCAATCCCCCTGGTGTGGTCGTGGGCTATTAGTCCAGATCATATCACACAGAAAAACATATATACAAGATTACATGTACATGACCAATAAATATCGAATATCATACTCCTGGACTGATATAAATGACATGGTATGGTGTATGTAGGTGCAAAGTGTGCTATGATAACTCAAATTAGCAATTCTATCACAAAAACAACAGTTATCAAGTTACATCATGAGACTGGCCTCTATGTAACATAAAATGTGGCTCAATTAGGTCACAACGTGGTACAAATATGAGAAACATCACAACATATATCTTGACAATCTATTCAAGGAATTTCATAACTTAAGCACTACCCCGAGCATGGATAAACACCCTGTGCATGCATATGGGCTCAGTCCCGCACATGTGCACCACCCATAGCACGTAGATATCACAAATAACTCAGGCAACTAGTGCCTCAACCATGTTTTGGTAAGATACTTACCTCAATCAAGCAAAATCATTCCTGTAACAAGCCCATTCCTCATGAATCAACCTCCGGACGACCCGAATCTAGCCAAATTAACTTAATATAATTAATAAAAGCCACAGGAATTGATTCCAAATAATAAAGCTAAGATCTTTAACAAAAATCAAAAAGTAAACCCAAAAAGTCAACCTCAGGCTCGCGCCTCGGAATCTGAAAAAACTCACAAATTCCAAATACCCATTCGATTGAGAGTCCAACCATACCAAATTCATCAAATTCCAACCACAAATCGTCCCTCAAATCATCAAATCTCATTCTCAAATAACATAGTCCAAAAACCCCCAAATCCCAACTTATATTCATGAATATTAGGTGTATTAGTCAATGGGAAATCAATATCTATCATCAAAAGTGATTAAATTTCAATTAGCTCTTCAATTAGGAAAGGCACTCTAGAGATCGCCTTGTACCAAGCTCCGCAAAAACAAAAATGAGAAAAACACTCAAACCCTCGATATTATAGAGTCTACCAGCAAAATTGCATCTATGATCCATAACAACGCACCTGCGATATCGTATTTGCAGCTAAAATCATGCACATGTGAACTCCACTTATATCCAAACCTATCGCTTCTACGGACATACTCCCGCACATGTGGAGCCCTTCCGCATCTACAGTCCATGCTGCATCAGCCAAACTCCGCTTTTGTGGACCCCTCCTCGTAGAAGTGCATACGCTTCTACGAAATTCTAAGAACCTCCCATGGTAAGGAAAACCCTAAACCTACACAACAAAAGTTGAACCTGTGTCTCTGCATCTGCGACCAATCTCACCGCAGGTGCGAAAGCACCAGAAGTCAAAAGCTTCAGCAATAATACCAAGTCCCAAAAAGGCCTGAGCTCTATCTAAAACACCCCCAAGGCCCCTGGTAGCCCGTCCAAACTTACATATCAATCCTAAAGCATAACAAGAACCTTCTCAAGGCCTCAAATAAATAAAACAATATCAAAACCTCAAATCACATCTCAATTTAAGCCTAATGAACTAATGAACTAATGAACTTTCATCTTATAAAACTCATGCCAAACCATATCAAATCAACTCTAAAGGACCTCAAATATTATATGCAGGTCCCAAATGACACAACAGACCTATCCTAGCTCTGGGAACCAAGATACGAACCTGATATCATCAAATTTAACTCTCGATCAAACCTATTAACCTTCCAAACATTCCATTTTCCAACTTTTGCCAAACGACACCAAATCAACCTACGGACCTCCAAATCAACATCCGGACATATGACTGAGTCCAGAATTACCATGCAAAACTATTGGAACCATCAAAAACCCCATTCTGGAGTTATCTACGCAAAGGTCAAACTCTGGTAAACTCTTGCAGCATAAGCTTCCAACCTTGGGACTAAGTGTTCCAATTCACTGCAAAACATCACCGAAGCCAAACCAACCACCTAGTATGTCACGAAACCTAAAAACACAGATGTAAAGCACCAAATAGGGGAACCTGTGCTAAAGTACTCAAAACGACATGCCGGGTCATTATTTTCTCCTCCTCTTAAACAAGTGTTCATCCTCGAACAAGTCTAACATCATACTTGGAGTCTCAAAAAGGTGAGGATATCTGCTATGCCTCTCCTGCTCAGTCTCCTAAGTAGCCCCCTATACTAGCTGACTTCTCTAATACACTTCACTGACACTATTTTCTTCGACCTCAACTTCCAAACCTACTGATCCAAAATAGCCACCAGCTCTAAATCGTAAGTCAAATCCCTATCGAACTGCACCGTAGTGACATCCAAAATATGAGACACATCACCATAATACTTCCGGAGCATCGAAACATGAAATATTGAGTGAACCCCTCATAGATTAGCTGTCAAGGAAAGTCTGTAGGCCACCTCTCCCACTCTCTCCAGAACATCCAAAGGACCGATATACCTAGGGCTCAACTTTTCCTTATTCTCGGACCTCATCACACCCTTCATGGGTGAAACTCTAAGAAGAACCTTCTCCCCCACCATACAAAGCCACTCCTAAATCAACTTCACCTTCTCCGAAGCATCACGGATCAGGTCAATTCTTACAACCTAGCCTCCCCAGGCTCAAACCAACCAACCGGAGAACGACATCACCTCCTTTATTAGGCCTGATAAGGAGCAATTTGGATACTCGACTAATAGTTGTTGTGGTAAGTGAACTCTATTAAAGGAAGAAACTGATCCCATGAACCTTCAAAGTTAATGACACAGGCACATAACATGTCCTCCAAGATCTGAATAGTGTGCTCGAAATACCCGTTTGTCTAGGGATGAAATGCTATGCTCAACTCTACCTATGTGCCCAACTCTCGCTGCTCTACTCTACTAAATTGTGGTGTGAACTGAGTGCCTCAATCCGAGATAATAGATATGGGCACACCATGAAGGCAAACAATCTCACGAATATAAATCTGAGCCAACTGCTTAGAAGAGTATATATCACGACTGGAATGAAGTGTAAAGAATTGGTCAGTCTGTCCATAATGACCCATACTACATCAAATTTCCTCAAGGTTCGTGGAAGTTTAACTACAAAATCCATGGTGATATGCTTCCACTTCCACTCTGGAATGTCAAGCCTGTGAAGCAAACCACCCGGTTTCTGATGCTCGTACTTCCCCTGCTAACAATTCAACACCATGCAACATAATCAACAATATCATTCTCCATCCTCCGTTACCAAATAGTGCTACCTCAAATCTAGTATATCTTTGCGGCACCCGGATGAATGGAATACTGTGAACTGTGGGCCTCCAAAAGTATCAAATCTTGCATCCCATCCACATTTTGCACACAAAACCGACCCTGCATCATCTCCAATAACAACTTCCTTGGCATCACCATGCTGTACCATGACCATCAGGACAAGCAAGTAGGGATCATCACACTGTCACACTCAAGCAAGAAAGACACTGAAACCACGCAAGCAAGAACCTGGTTGTGCTCTAAAATATCCAACCGATTGGTCAAAGCCTGAACATCCAATGCTAACGTTCTCTCCCCTACTGGAATAAGCGAGACTCCCCATGCTCTTAACCTTCCTACTCAAAGTATTGGCCCCCACATTAGCCTTCCCCGAATGTTAAAGAATTGGTGATATCATTGTCCTTTAATAGTTCTAGCGACCTCCATTGCCTTAAGTTCATATCCTTTTGCTTGAACAAGTGATGAAGACTCCTATGATATGTGAACACCTTATAAGACGTGCCATAGAGATAGTGCCTCAAAATCATCAATGCGTGAATAATGGCTGCCAACTCCAAATCATGTACAGGGTAGTTCTTCTCATGTGGCTTCAACAAACGTGAAGCATATGCAATAACTCTACCATCCTATATGAATACACATCCAATGCAAATCCGCAAAGCATCACAATAAACTGTATATGAATCCGATGTTGAAGGCAAAACTAGAACTTGAGCTACGGTAAAGACAATCTTGAGCTTTTCAAAGCTCTCCTCACACTCATCGGTCCACCTGAATTGGGCACCCTTCTAGATCAATCTAGTCAAAGGTGCAGTAAGGGATGAGAAAACCTCCATAAAATGACAGTAATACCCGATGGAACTAAGGAAACTATCGATCTCAATAGCAAAAGACGGTCTGGGCCAACTCTGAAGTGCCTCTACCTTCTTTGAATACAGCTTAATCCCCTCACTAAACAACACATGGCCCAAAAATTCCACCGAATCAAGCCAATAATCACACTTGGAGAATTAAGTGTGGAGCTCGATCCTTAGATACTGCTCATAATCCTTCTGGCTGTGTGAATATACCAATATGTCATCAATGAGAACTATGATGAAGGAATCAAGATAGGGTTGAAATACACTGTTCATCAAGTGCATAAAGGTTGTTGGGGCATTGGTCAGCCCAAAAGACATCACGAGAAACTCATAGTGACCATAGCGGGTCCTGAAAGCTGTCTTCAAAATATCTGAAGGCCGAATCATCAACCGATGATACCCCGATCTCAAATCAATCTTTGAGAACACCCTATCACCCTCGAGGTCATCAAACAAGTCATCGATATGCGGTAGTGGGTATTTGTTCTTAACATTAACTTTTATCCAGCCGCCTATAATCAATACACATCCTTATTGAGTTATCCTTCTTCTTAATAAATAGAATCGGTGCACCCCAAGAAGACACACTGGGCTTGATGAAACCCTTAGCAATAAACTGCTAAAGTTGTCCCTTAAACTCCTTCAACTCAATAGGTGACATGCGATTTAGTGAAATAGACATTACCTTCTGCCAGCAATTATCTCATCTTAAATAAAGGGTATAATCTCATCCCAATTAAGGAAAATAATTTCATCATATCAATATGGGGATGTACCCCTCAATAACTCCTACACTGACATGTGTAGTTTTAGGGTTAGGTTGTTTCAACCTACCCTTCCTCGGTGACTAAAGATACTCCCAAAAATATTTTTATTTTGCATACAAAGAAAACAGAAATACAAATACATTAACCTCATAACCTTTCACACCATATATAGCTTCATTAGCACTTTCAACCATTTACAATATCATTATTTCATTGGCTCTCTTGGCCACACATATGATTCATCATTCATGGCACGGTGGTCGTATCTCATATTCCATATTTTTATTTCTTTACTTTCAAGGATCTGTTACATCTCGTGTTTTCGTATGTAAACGTTTCATCATAAGTTAATCGACGTAGACTCGGGGATGAGATTATCTTGAGGTTATAATGATTTATGATACTTATAACAAGCGATAAGTAAGTGCCGTGAAGGTTAAAGGGTAAACGAATCAAAGAAAATGAGTTTCATTGAAGGTTGTTGATTTGGGATAAAATATGGTCCGAGCGATAATGCATGGTATTTATGGACTAGTGCCATACAAGGTACTACATGACCATGATAGTAAGGTGTACAAGGTATGTTAAAAGTGAGTAGTATTTTAAGTGAGTTGAGATAATTCTTAATTATGTGGGTAATTGGTTAATTATTGGGTAATGGAATATTACCTAATTAATTAGGGACATATATTGGATAAGGATTAAATGGAATGATGTGGCAACCCCCATTCAAATTAAGTGACTCGCCATCTTGATTGATAGGTGGCCATCTTAAGTAATATATACATGACACTTACGTGACTCACCATCTTGATTAAAAGGTGGCCATCTTAAGTAATATACAAATGACACTTACGTAAAGACATTTAGAAGTTTGGCTTCATTTGGCCTTAAAATAACCAAGTAAGAAATCTTATAACTTTCTTCCTTATTCAAACCTTGCAAAACAGATGTTAACCTTAATCCAACGAGATTTCAACACAATTTCTTGAAACGAAAAATTCCAAAGGTAATTCTTAACACCTTAGCAACGTGAGATTTTGCGATTCTAAAGGAGTACAGTGCAACCTTTTCCAAGAATTTCATACAGTTTTTCCCTACTCCATGTATGTTAAGGCTATCCCTTCTTTCTTTTTGGCATGATCTATATGACACAAATGAAACGAGAAAATGCAAAACTTCCATAAATTACTCTATTCGTAGAAATGCTAGAGATGCGTATATTCTCGTTTTCCCATAAGTCTTATTATTCTATTATCTGTTCATGGGTATCAGAAAATACGTAAGTTGATAAAGTCGATTTCATGATATTAATCAGAGGCATAAGTTGACGACAGGCACAAGCCACTAGCATGGGTCAGAAAGCTACAGAGTTTTTAGAAGTAGATATAAGTTACACTATGTAGTCAGATCCATCGGAGATCATGGGTTCTATCGAGGAGGATCCATCCGAGGATCCATCTGAGTCATCCCTTTGAGCAGTTTTTATCTCGCCGGCAATAGATGGGGTGAGAATAGGTCCAACCTCACCAAGGCCCTTAGTTTCATTATCAGGGCCCGTTGCTCAGGGTATAAGGGGAGCAGTGCACGGATTGGCACAATTGGGTTCCCCTCAGGCTCAAAACTATGTCAGTGTATTTAAAGACACCAGCTCTTCTGAGGTTCCAGGTAGTCCATAGACTTGGGAGTCCGTCAATCACGGTTCGTTTGTGTATATTGGGGGACATGCAGAGGAAGAGGATAGTAGTCGGGCCAAGAGGAGGAAAGTACCTGATAAGGATATGAAAATTCCGCTTCAAAGTGTGTCTGACCGAGGCTCTCTTATAGGACGAGGCAAGGACCCTCTACTATAGATTTCCTCCAGATGACAGATTTTGGTTGTTGAGCTCCACTTCTTCTTGGAGTACTATCAAGTCAGGGTTATAAATATGTTAGGTGGTTGTAAGGAGGTAGGGAACCTTGTCCCGGCTTATATATATTATGGTTATGTTTCTTAGAGGTTTTGCAAACAGTATCACGTGTATAGTTTTGGGTATGACATGTCTACGACCTTGTCGACTCCTATGTATATAAAAAAATTCTAAATTACTTATGCGAGTTATGTCTTAATATTGTTACTTATATATATGTATGTGGCCCATAATGGCCTGTGATAGATTTGATAATAAACAAGGATAAGGTACGCGGTGTTCGGTTGGGTAGAACTTGATGTTATAATGGGTATGGATTGGTTGGCCTTTTGTTATGCAAACATCAAGTGTAGATCAAAGATGGTTTGATTTCAATTCCCGGGAGAGCCTGCTTTGGAATGGAAAGGGAATACGGCAACCCGGAGAGGTAAATTTATTTCCTATCTCAAGGCAAGGAAGATGATCAGAAAGGGCTATATTTATCACGTAGTTTGGGTTCGGGATGTGGAAATAAAGTCACCAACCATTGTGTCCATCCCTGTGGTTAATGAGTTTCCCGATGAGCTTCCGGGTCTTCCGCCAGAGTGAGAAATTGAGTTTGCTATTGACCTACTACGAGATACTAATCCAATATCTATTCCTCCCTGTAGAATGGCCCCCGCAGAGCAAAAAGAGTTGAAGGAACAACTAAAGGACTTTCTTGAAAAAGGCTTTATCAGACCTAGTACATCACCGTGGGGAGCACATGTGTTATTTGTGAGGAAGAAAGATGGTTCCTTACGGATGTGTATTGATTATAGACGATTGAATAAGGTGAAGATCAAGAATAAGTACTCGCTCCCGAGGATTGATGATTTATTTGATCAGTTGCAAGGTGGGGGGAAGGATGTTACATCTTATATTTTCATACATAAAAGTTTCTTCGTAAGTTAATCGACGTGGACTCAGGGATGAGATTATCTTGAAGTTATAATCATTTATGCTACTTATAACAAGCGATAAGTAAGTGTCATGAAGGTTAAAGGGTAAACGAATCACAGAAAATGAGTTTCATTGAAGGTTGTTGATTTGGGATAAAATATGGTCCGAGCGATAATGCCCGATATTTATAGACTAGTGCCATACAAGGTACTACATGACCATGATAGTAAGATGTACAAGGTATGTTAAAAGTGAGTAGTATTTTAGGTGAGTTGAGATAATTCTTAATTATTGGGTAATGGGATATTACCTAATTAATTAGGGATATATATTGGATAAGGATTAAATGGCATGATGTGGCAGCCCCCCATTCAAATTAAGGGACTCACCATCATGATTGATAGGTGGCCATCTTAAGTAATATATACATGACACTTACGTGACTCACCATCTTGATAGAAAGGTGGTCATCTTAAGTAATATACACACGACACTTACGTAAAGACATTTAGAAGTTTGGCTTCATTTGGCCTTAAAATAACTAAGTAAGAAATCTTATAACTTTCTTCCTTATTCAAACCTTGCAAAACAGATGTTAACCTCAATCAAACGAGATTTCAACACAATTTCTTGAAACAAAATATTCCAATGGTAATTTTTAACACCTTAGCAACGTGAGATTTTGTGATTCTAAAGGAGTACGGTGCAACATTTTTCAAGAATATCATACGGATATTCCCTACTCCAGGTATGTTAAGGCTATCCCTTCTTTCTTTTTGGCATGATCTATACGACACAAACAAAACGAGCAAATGCACAACTTCCATAAATTAATCTATTCATAGAATTGCTAGAGATGCGTATATTCTTGTTTTCCAATAAGTCTTATTATTCTATAATTTGTTCATGGGTCTCAGAAAATACGTAAGTTGATAAAGTCTATTTCATGATATTAATCAGAGGCATAATGGTCTTATGACACTCTGAAAGATTTTATTGACGCACTTATCATGCATTGCATTCATTTACATTTACCCTTGACCAGATGGCGTTATATACACGTATATATGTAAATTATATGTATATGGGATATGGAAAAAGGTTACGACGTTATATACGCACCACCACTTGATCAGTTGGTATATGTTGATGATTTTGCCCACAGTGACCGAGATTATATGATGGGATGCCCTCAGATGCTTAATGATATTATGTACACCTATACCTATGCATGACACGACATTTATACGCAGGTGCATGACATTATAAATATTTCAGGATTTACAAAGTTATTTAGACTTACAGGTGGAATTCTTTATTCCATATTTCATATATGTCTTTTATGTATCGATTTGTATGCCTTACATACTCAGTACATTATTCGTACTGACGCCCTATTTCCCGGGGCCTGCGTTTCGTGTCCGCAGGTGCAGGTAGACAAGTCGACGATCCCCCTTCCTAGGATCCTTGATCAGCGAGAGTTGGCGTGCTCCATTTGATCCGGAGCTGATTTTGATTTTGGTATGATATGCTTGTATACATGTATAGGTATGACGTGGCCAAATCCCGTCCTTGTACAGTTGTATATTCTATTAGAGGTCTGTAGACAGTATGTATAGTTGGATAGTATGTGGCCTCGCCGGCTTTCAGTTTTGGATATATAGTTGTCTATAGCAGCCTTGCCGGCTCGCCTTACTGTATTCTGCATGTTAATATATCTATATATATATATATATATATATATATATATATATATATATATTGGACTGGTTTCCATCACGTACACTAATCATATTTATATCTTAGATGCATGCTTAAGGGTGTTCGACAGGTAGGACTCGGGCATCCGTCGCGACCATCGGTTTGGGTCGTGACAGGATCATCATCATAAATATGAAAATATGGAATTTTTCATAAATCACAACTTTGGGTTCATTAGTAATGAAGTCTTTAAACACAATAGATTCATTTCCAAAGAATGGAGCAAAATCACTAGCAGTTGAAGCACGAGTTAAAATCATAAACGAATGATTCACCACTTATTCTTGAAATACTTTTACCCAAAAGGGCAACACCCAATTTCAACTTATAAGTATGTAAGAACTCAAATCACATTGGAGGTATTTATAAAAGAGAGCATGGTGATTTACGACTAAAACAGTGGTTCAAATCATAGGTATTAGTTGAAACAACTATATTTTAACACGACTTGAGTACATAAGCCTTTAGGCAATTCCATTTTCAGAGTAAATTTGGAACAGTTGATTCAAGACTCATTTTAAAATCTTTCACACATCATTTTATCTCATTGGCACCATTGGCCACAAATATAACTTTCATTATTGGCACGGTGGCCACACTATAGATTATAAAAAATGAGAACATTTGAAATCAAGGCCTTAAGTATTAATATGAGCATTGGGGGTATTAGGCGCATTGAGTATTCTTTCCAAGTTAAGCATAATGGACATTCATTTGAAACATAAATTGAAGTTATAACTCTTTAACACATAAATTATACTTGAACACATTCCCTAAGGAGATCATGGTGAGATAGGAGTAATTGGAACATGTTTTGAGTAAATACATCTTTTGACACATTGATTACTCGGGATAATTGAATTTTTAGGAACGCCTAGAAACATAGGAATTAGGAACCTGGGCAAACCATACTTGAAACTTACGGAAACATCATGGAATTCAATTCTTAGAGAAAAGTTTTAGCCAACATACATTTCTCGAGCTTTTCTTAAGTTACTACAACGTCCCAACACCTCTAGAAA
The DNA here is from genome assembly GCF_000715075.1 of Nicotiana tabacum. Taxonomy (NCBI): domain Eukaryota; kingdom Viridiplantae; phylum Streptophyta; class Magnoliopsida; order Solanales; family Solanaceae; genus Nicotiana; species Nicotiana tabacum. The sequence continues at coordinate 113,777 of NW_027438279.1, read as the reverse complement.
TATAAATCTATAGGAAGATAGCTAAAATTGGATAATAATTACTAAGTATTATTATGCAAAATTGACTACAAATCTCTACAATGGTAATCCCCTACCCCCTCAACCAATTTCAACAAGAAACTACCCAAAATAGTTCAACAACCCCACATACTACCACCTAATATTACATGCATGGCCTATCTCCGATTCCATAACCTAATTAAACCCATAATAATTTCATGAAGGTTTTAGGACAAGGTCTTATCCGGGTAGATGATGGTCTAGTAAGTGGCTTCCATTGAATCTTCAAGATTGGAGCAAGGATTGATGATTAGAATGACTAGGTCTTCTCCCTCTGTCTCCAAGATACCATCACTTATGTCTAAAACAATAGATTTTTGCTTCAAAATGAGCCCCAAAGGCTACTAATCAAAATGGGGTCGGGTAAGAAAATTTTCAAAAATACTCCCCGATGACAATTATGTGGTGCAATTCTGTGGTAGCAGAATAGATACGTAGCCAACAGAATGGCCACAAAATGGTATGTCAATTCCGCGATGCCATTTTGGGGTAGTAGCCTCATAAGCAGTATATTACCAGAAAGGAACACCCTTAGCATAAGTTATACAAATGATATGTAATTCGCAGGGAACAATTTCATAGAACGATTACATAGCTATTCAAACAAATAAGGGTACTTCTTCTTCATTTCTTCCTCGGCCTCCCAGGTGGCCTCTTCAACTGCTGGTTTCGCCATAACACTTTCACGGGGGCAATTTCTTTGTTCTTAACTTTCAAACTTGCCGATCAATAATAGAAACTGGAATCTATGCATAAGTCAATTCCTCATTAACCTCAATAGTCTCAACCGGAACAATGAGTGTCGAGTCTTTAACTACTTTCTTCAACATAGACACATTAAATACCGGGTGAACTAATGACATCTCAGGTGGTTGCTCAAGCTTGCAGGCTACCTCACCGATACTCTAAATGATTTTGTACAGTCCGACATACTCGAGCTCAATTTCCCTTTCTTACCAAATCGCATTACATCTTTCATGGGGGAATCTGTCAAGAATACCCAATCATCTTCTTTGAACTCCAAATCCCTACGACGAACATCTGAATAGGACTTCTGACGACTCTGAGCAGTCTTCAACTGCTCCTTAATGATCTTAACTTTTTTCATGGCCTGATGCATGAGGCCTGGCCCTATCTACTCTGCTTCTCCAATCTCGAACCACCCAATGGGAGATCTAAATCTCATTCTATATAAAGCCTCGAACGGTGTCATCTGAATGCAAGAATGATAACTATTGTTGTAGGCAAATTCTCTGAGTGGAAAATGATCATCTCAGCTACCTTTGAAGTCTATAACACAAGCGCACAACATATCCTCAAGCGTCTGAATAGTCTACTCCGTCTGCCCGTCAGTCTGCGGGTGAAAGGTTGTACTAAGATTCACCTGAGTACCCAGAACTTGCTGAAAGTTCTTCCAAAATTTAGCCGTGAACTGTGCCCCCCGATCAGAAATGATAGAAATTGGAGTGCCAAGCAACCTGACTATTTCTTTGATATACGACTTAGCATATTGTTCCGCCGTATCGGCAGCCTTAACCGGTAAGAAGTGTGCTGATTTCGTGAGTCGATCCACAATCACCCAAATCGAGTCAAACTTACGAGGAGCACGAGGTAATCCTACCAAAAAGTCCATATTAATTATTTCCCACTTCCACATTGGAATTTCTATGTTCTGCGCCAACCCACCGGGCCTTTGGTGTTCGGCCTTCACTTGCTGACAATTTGGACATCTTTCCATAAAGTCCGCTACATTCCTCTTCATATCATTCCACCAATAGACTTTCTTAAGATCATGATACATTTTTGTATAACCCGGGTACACGAAATACCTAGAAGTGTGAGATTCGGTCATAATTCTTTCTCGAAGACCATCCACGTTTGGAACACATAGTCGTCCTTAGTACCTTAGTGTACCATCATTCATGCCAAGAGAAAAGGCCATGGTCTTATGTTTATGAATTACCTCTTTCAGTTGTGCCAGTGATGGATCTTTGTATTGCTTCTCCTTGACTTCCACAACAAGTGATAATTCAACCCTATTTTGCACAATAACCCCTCCTTCACTAGAATCCACAAGACGAACTCCCAAACTAGCCAATCGGTGAACTTCATTGGCCAATGGCCTTTTATATGCCTCCAAGTTTGTTAAACTACCCATAGATTTCCGGCTAAGAGCATCCACCACAACATTAGCCTTCCTCGGATGATATAAAATATAAATGTTGTAATCCTTGAGTAATTCAAGCAATCTTCTATGCCTCAGATTTAGCTCCTTCTGTTTGAAAATATATTGAAGTCTCTTATGGTCCGTGAATATATCCACATGGACCCCATATAAATAATGACGCCAAATTCTTAATGCAAATACCACCGCTGCGAGTTCTAAGTCATGTGTTGGATAGTTCTTTTCATGATTCTTTAGTTGCCTAGAATCATAATCTATCACCTTCCCATGTTGCATTAATACACACCCAAGCCCAATCCTTGAAGAATCACAATATACCTCAAATCCATCTATACCCTCTGGTAGGGTCAACATCGGTGTCGTAGTCAAGCTTGCTTTCAACTCCTGGAAAATCTTTTCACAAGTATCTGACCATTGGAACTTAATTGCCTTCTGCGACAATTTAGTCAATGGAGAGGCAAGAGTAGAAAACCCCTCCACAAACTTTCTGTAATATCCATCTACGCCTAAGAAAATGCAAATCTCCGTTGAAGTTGTAGGCCTCGGCCATTCTTCACAGCTATAATTTTCTGAGGATCAACCTTAATTCCTTCACTAGAGATGACATGACCCAATAATGTAATAGATTCAAGCCAAAATTCACACTTTGAAAAACTTGTATATAACTTGTATTGGTGCAGGGTTTGCAGAACTACCCTGAGATGATCAGTATGGTCCTCTTGACTTCATGAATATACAAGAATATTATCAATGAACACTATCACAAAAGAATCGAGGAACGGCTTGATAACTCGGTTCGAAGATCCATGAAGGCTGCCGGGGCATTTGTTAGACCAAAAGACATTACCAAAAATTCAAAGTGCCCATATCGGGTTCTAAAATCTATTTTCGGAACATCCTCCTCTCTGATTTTTAATTGGTGATACCTGGATCATAAATCAATTTTGAAAAGTACCTGGCACCTTGCAATTGATAAAACAAGTCATCTATCCTTGGTAGTGGGTATTTATTTTTGATTGTGACCTTGTTGAGCTGCCGATAGATAATACACATGCTTAGTGACCCATCCTTTTTCCTTACAAAAAAGTCCAGTGCTCCCCAAGGTGACACACTCGGTCGGATGAAACCTTTCTCTAACAAATCTCTCAATTGTTCCTTTAGCTCCTTCAATTCTATTGGTGCCATTCTGTAGGGCGGAATAGATATAGGTTGTGTGTCTGGCATCACATAAATCCCAAAATCAATCTCCTTGTCTGGTGGGATCCCAGGGAGCTCATCCGAAAAGACTCCCGGAAATTCATTCACAACAGGCACAGACTCAAGTGTAGGTGCCTCAGCATCGGTGTCAGTAACACGGACCAAATGGTAAATACATCCCTTGTTGATCATCTTCGCGGTCTTAAGGTAAGAAATAAACCAACCCTTCGGCACCACATCATCCCCCTTCAACTGAATGACTGGCTCATTTGGAAATTCGAACCTAACGGTCCTGGTTCGGCAATCAAGCTTGGCAAACGTGAATAAAGCCAGTCCATTCCCATTATTACATGAAAATAGACCATCCCCAATTCAATGAGATCGAACATTGTATCCCGACCATGTAACGTGACAATATAATGTTGATACCCAATTTTTCCCTCATATTTTTTAAAATGTATATATATACTTTAAAAATAGTATATTTGCATCCTCATTTAGTTTATAAACCTATACAAGCATTTTTCATAATTTTCCTTAATTTGTAAAAGCTTTAAATTAATCTCTTTTTCATTTTATTGTGTAAATATACAATAATTATCCTTCAAATTATTTTAATGATGATTTAATCATCTAGCTTATTATTTACACTAACACGTATGTTTTATAATATTTTACTTCATTTTCTTTTCAAAATTACATTTGCATTTTTAGGCTAATTGCACATTTTTTGTAATAATAGCCTATATTCATGTATAATCACATTAATTGTGCCACAATAACTTTTTATATTTTTATAATGTTAAGTTATTATTTTCAATCATTTTAGTGCACAAATAATATTTTTTGTTATTTATTAATTAATTTTATAAATTATTTATTTGATAAATATTGGGTATTTAAAAACTAGCCCCAATTCCTAAACAATTTCAGCCCAAAACCCCCAATACCTTAGTCCAATAACCCCAGCCCAAACCAGATGACCCACTAATCCTAAACTCGGTTGCAACCCGCCTAAGCCAACCCGACCCATCCCTCTTAAATTCCTGGCCGTTGATCTTAAAGATCAAAGGCCCACATTTAATCCCTCATTTTTATTATCCCCTCACCCTCAAACCCTAATCACTCTCCTCCAATCTACCACCCTCATATCCTCTCAATATCCCCTCCCTCTCCGAAGAAGCCTAAAACTACCGCCCCCCTAAATCTTCTCCTAATCCCACTAAATATCGGATTTGATGGCTATTTATTACCATATTCGACCTCTTTTTCGTACTGGCTATTCTCCTATAGTGCTTGCCTAAACATGGCAAGCAGATCTCTCCGAAATCGAAAACAAATGGTTCAAATCCCTGATTTTTGAGTGTTATTCTATCTATATGCTACTGTGAGTACAAATTTTGATTATATTCTGTTGATTCTTACTTTCCCTAAAAACTAGGGTTTACAAATCTCTTAAATTGATTTTCAGACCTTTTTGTACATCTATTTTCCTTGTTTGTCGCTTAAATGACTTTTTACTATTTGATTTTTACTATTATATAAACCCCTCCCCTATTCCCTTCTAAAAAAAAGACTTCAAATGCTAATTTTCACTAAAAACATTCGGACTTACTCTGTGTTCATTTATTCTCTTGTTATGTTTTTGGCTCTTGGCCGGCTGAAAGCTAAGGCCACCGGACTTCCTACTTTTCCGACCTTTCTTGGGTGTAAGCACTACCCTGTGTTCTTTAAAATCCTTGGGAACTTGACGCATTTGGGATTTTGGGTCATATTGTTGTTCTCTTCTTGTTTGTTGAGCAATAACTGGTTAGTTTCTCAACCTTCACAATGTGTATTCCATTATGTTCTAATTAGCATATCTATTTTTTTTAAATTGCATGACTTGATATAACCCCTTGACACTTTTCATGTGTGATTCTGCCTATAGCATGAACTTCTCTAGCATTTTCTCACGCCTATATTGTTAGTCCCAAAAAATGTCTTTGTATCTAACTTAGGCAATTTGGATAGTTTAAAATATGTTTAGCTTAATGTGTTGACAATTTGAGTATTTGCATTAGTTGTATGGCCTAATCTTGTTTCCTGCCTGATTCTGAATTTCTATAGTGATTACTTTATGTAATTAGTATGCCCTGATCCGTTAAGACCTTCACTCTAGTTGTAATATGCTCCTATGACCATGATTGTCACTTAGTATGCTCTTACCATGCCAATTTTGTACCCCTAACAGCTAATTATCTTAGATTAATCTTTCTTGACTTGTTTTCCGTATAATATGTGATTATGTCTGCCTTATTGGATAAGTTGTACTGTTTAATCCCTGTGTTTAGCATAATTTGATCCTTTAGGTTTTGAACTTGTTGCATTGGTGATAAGTGTTTATCTTATTTGGCCTAAGGCTCATTTGCTTATGTACTCTGTCATTCCAAAAGTCTAAGACTCCTTGCTTCTTATTAATATGTAACCCTGCCCCAATATATTAAGTTAAACTTGCAGCATTAACTTGTTTTCTTGAATTCATGCACCCTCTGTTTTGACATGTTCACTATGTGATCACTTTGTAATGTTTGCAAATGTACTTTTCCAATCCTTATTACTTTACTACTATTTTCATTGGTTGCTTCCCTATTCTAAGTCTCTAATTCTTGGTCGGCTGAAAGACAAGCTCCCCCCCCCCCGAAACTTCCTATTAACCTCCCTAGTTTGAGAACTGCTCGGGGTCCACTTTGAGGCCCTTGTGAACTCTGACACGCTAGGGTCTAAGGTTCTTTGGCCAGTTTCTTCTTGACTGCTCAATTCTGTCCCTCCTATGCCTTCTGAATAGGCCAATTGGCTTGTGTAAACTACTCCTTTCCTGGATCCTTTGATCAATTATGGCTGTTGGGTTGGTCCAAATTCTCCTATGATTTCTAGGCTATGCTAAAATCTGTGTGGAGACAAAATTGAAGGGCTAGCTGGGTTTTGTACACTTTGAGTCTGTCTTAGGCCCACTATAGTTATTTATATCACTTTGTAATTTATTTCAACATTGGGACTGTATTAATTTTGTAATAACGATTGGGGTATTAGTGAAATTGGGAAAATGGGTCTACTCTAATGATTGCATGAAAGGGTAAAAATCCTACCTATAGGATCTAAGTACCTAATTTGTTCAACATGCTCTATGTGTTTGTTAGATACCCCACCTATAGGACATAAATCATCTCACATGTTCACATGTTCCACTCTCACGTTATTATCTGCCTACTATACTACAACACAGTGATTATTCGTCAAGTTGCTTCATGTTAGAAATCATGCCTATAGGAATATAATCAAATTAGCTACTATTACTGTTATTCCTAATAAATTGCTCGCCTAGAAAGCATGTCCATAGGAATAAAAGGATAAAAACTAGTTTCGATTGCCAATTAATAGAAATCCTGCCTATAGGACTCTGTGGCTCGCCTAGAAAGTATGTTGATAAAATCAACGCTGGCAATTTTGAACTATCAAGCTATTTCACTGCCTTATTTCGCAAACAAAATAGAAAGCAGGCCTATTGGGTTTGTAATGCTCACAATCTGCAAATTCGTTATTCTAAGAAAGCAGCACTGTCTGTATGTTTAAAATTCATAATCACCTAGAAGCCATGACTATAGGATATAAGGATCCCATTTCATATTAATTCTGAAATTGTCTACTGCCTCATTATGAACCTGTTAGCGTGCATTTGTTGCTTGCATGTGGAGGCTAACTTGAGCCATTTATTGCCCTTATGTGTAGTCCTACATGTTTTTGAACAGTCGCCTAGTTTTAACATTCTCTGAGCAGCCTAATTCAAGTCTAGAACCACCCAAAATAGAGGTCCAAATGCCTCCTGGCCATAGGTATGGGACGGGTAGTGCACGCATAAGGCACAATTTAGAATCAACTAGTGCGCTTTAGGTAATAACTTAAAGATAGTAATCGGGTAGCAGGAGATGATAGTCTGTGCCCGCTGAATAATATGAGTAACACCCCATCTCGAGGGAGTTACGAAGTATTATTTATGTTGCACGGGGTGATCGTTTAGGCTAAACAACTTAGGACCCCCCATCCTGTCTTTAAATCAATTAGTTGTGTTTATTCAAGGACTTTTGATAATAACTGCCTAAACCACTTATTTTCTCTTTGTTTATCTGACTAATTCATATAATTCGAGTTTGGTCGGGACCCGCAGTTGTGGACCTCGAAGAGTGCCTAACACCTTCTCTTCGAGGTAATTTGAGCCTTACCCGATCTTTGGTGGCGTAGACTAGTTAAACCAGAGTTATCTCTAAATAGGTGCCTTAACGCACCTTAAACCCATTAGGTGGCGACTCTCCTATTTTAATACTTCACTAAAAGAGTTGTCACATGTCGAAACCCGATTTCGCGAGGAAAAGGGGGCGTGACAGCATGGAGACTCTGCTGGGGATATTTTTAGGCTCTTACCATAGCGAACTTGGTCTATATGAATTAGTCTTCTTTGATAAACGTGTTTCGTTGTCTCTTTTTATTTTGTTACATGAATATCCCGCTCCCGCTTCCCTTTTCATTGCTGCATGCGCACCCATTCCCCTATTTTCCCTTTATTTGAATTCGCATTAATATGCAAATCTATATTCAACTTGGTTATAACATGCATTTTCATTTATTTATAGTCATGTTTTCTTGCTCCAAGTCTTTTTAAATTACTATATCATGTCTCTCCCTACCCTTACTCCCTCGTTTACATTATTACAACTTTCACATTGCGCGAACTAACTTCTTCTTTGTTTTCTTTTATTTCTATGTCTTTACGTTTCATTTTAATACTGCATTTATTTTTTTCATCATGCAAAATATTTGACAACGTTTTGTTTTACCTTTGCATAAAGCATGCTCCACATCATATTCCACTCATGCCCAATTAATACCATAGCGGCTCTTGATAAGTGTCCGCGCTGTTCCGAAATTACCCTTTTAAATTTGGAAAGGCTTATTTGTGGTAAAACTAGTCGATCAGCGGTGCAGTCGATTGGGCACAGGTTCATTCTAGTGGCCATAGATTATTTCACAAAATGGGTTAAAGCCGCATCTTACAAGGATGTAACTGAAAAGGTCGTCGTAGATTTTGTTAGGGATCGTGTTGTCTGTCGATTCGGGGCACCAAAATCAATCATCACCGACAACGCCGCCAACCTTAACAGTGATTTGATGAAATCCATGTGCGAAAGCTTTAGGATCAAGCATAAGAATTCCATAGCATACAAGACACAAATGAATGGAGTTGTGGAAGCCGCCAATAAGAACATAAAGAAGATATTAAGGAAGATGGTAGATAATAACAAACAATGGCACGAGAAGTTACCATTTGCCCTACTTGGGTATCGTACCATGATTCGCACATCCACTAGGGAAACTCCCTATTTGCTGGTCTATGGCACTGAAGCCGTCATTCCCGCCGAAGTAGAAATTACTTCTTTGAGAATCATACAAGAGGCTGAACTCAGTGATGGAGAATAGATATGAAGTCGTTACGAGCAACTGGCTCTCATTGACGGAAAAAGAATGAACGTAGTATGTCATGGTCAACTTTACCAGAATAGAATGTCCAGAGCTTTCAACAAAAGGGTCAGGCCTAGACAATTCACACCGGGGAAGCTGGTGCTAAAGCGGGTCTTCCCGCATTAAGATGAAGCCAGAGGAAAATTTTCTCCCAATTGGCAAGGGCCCTACATGGTTCACAGAGGACTAACAGGAGGAGCGCTTATACTTGCAGAGATGGACGGAGAAGTGTGGCCAAAACCTATCAACTCAGACGTAGTTAAGAGATACTATGTTTAGATTGTTTGAATTTCTTCATCTGATGTAACTGAACTACGCTTGACCTGATTCTCGTTTAAGAGGGGATAAGTAGGCATCCTTGTGGTTTCGGTCACAATTCAATAAAATCTTCATTTTCCACCATGGTCAGAAACTGGGGCATAATTTAGAGGAGGACCCTCAAAATTTCGGAGCAAATCCAACCAATTTCATCATATGCAGAACGGTCAAAGAATTGCTTATTAAACTAGGCAGAATTTTTAGGAGGACCCTCAAAATTCTAATGCAAAGAAGTTGCAATATCTCTAAAGTGTCACAGTCATTGGTTCATCTAATTTACTTGATATTGCATACTGCTATGTTTTTAATTAACTACATTCATCAAATGCACGCATATTTTCTCGAAAACATTATTTTTATGAAACAGCCAGATGCTACCCATGGTAACTTGAGCAGGATCTCGATACAGAGCAAAGCAAAGCAAAGAAAGCAGGCGAAGGCATGAACCAACCTTCCCCTCAAAACTCACGATTTTTCTTTGGATGCAGGAACAAGGAATAATCACAAATATGTACACACATCAAAATCACTATCTTTAAAATGACAAAGATGCAAAACGCAAACATGTCTCCAGCTAAGAAATACTCTGCTATCACTCATTATCTTTTCTCTGCATGAGGCTAAGCATTGCCTCCCAATTGCATGAGACTAAGCATTGTCTCCCATTTTGCATGAGGCTAAGCCCTGCCTCCCCAATTTCATAAGGCTAAGCATTACCTTTCCATTACATGAGACTAAGCATTGTCTCCCATTTTGCATGAGGCTAAGCCCTGCCTCCCCAATTGCATAAGGCTAAGCATTGCCTTTCCATTGCATGAGACTAAGAACTGTCTCCTTTCTTGCATGAGACTAAGCAATGTCTCCTTTATTGCATAAGGCTAAGCATTGCCTTCCAATTGCATGAGACTAAGAATTGTCTCCTAATTGCAGGAGACTAAGCATTGTCTCCTATTTTGCATGAGGCTAAGCCGTGCCTCCTCAACTACATAAGGCTAAGCATTGCCCTTCCCTTGCCTGAGACAAAGCACTGTCTCCCAATTGCATGAGACTAAGCATTGTTTTCCAATTGCATGAGACTAAGCATTGTCTCCTATTTTGCATGAGATTAAGCATTGTCTCCTATTTTGCATGAGGCTAAGCCCTGCCTCCTCAACTGCATAAGGCTAAGCCCTTCCTTTCCTTGCATGATACCAAATGCTACGCTACTTAAACTATATCACTATTCTTCTACTTTCCCGGGGCTAATCTTTGCCCCCAATCTTATACAGGACTAAGCTTTGTCTTGTTTTTCTCCGCATATGACCAAGCATCATGTCTTTGAATCTCATGGGCTGAAATATCGTGATTTTGTCCAAAGGTGTCATAGTCCGAAGGCATCATCCTCACAGCCGGAAGACACCATGCCACGGCAGGACGATCTCTCAATATTGCACATCATTATTCAAAGGCATCATAGTTCAGAGGCACCATTTTCATTACCCGAGAACATCATTTTATGGCCTGCGAATCCCTTATATCACGATTCATGGCCCAGGACATCATGGTCTAAGGACATCATCCTCGTCGTCCGAAGACAACTTTCATGGTCCAAAGGGAATTTGCATCATGTTTAAATTCTCGTAATAATCCCATATATACTTACATGCATTGCGTTTAAGTTTTGTAGGTAATCCAGGAGGTAACCGTTCTTTTAGACGGGAGCAATCTTCGCTCCGGTTTCCGTTTGATGCTCACATTGTAAAATTACCTCAAATGCAGCCAACCACCGTCCGTTACCCATTTCCACTTGATAACCATTCAAATGCTCATCCATAACCATTCTGAGATACATCCATTCACAACCTCATATAAACTCATCTGATATTATCCTACCTAAAGGAACACTTTCTGAAGCATACGACCATTCCTGTAACAGCTCCATCGGCTCAGTTCACCGCCGGATCTAGAACTACACGCGACCTAATTCCCATAACACCGGGGATATGTAGGCAGCTCAAAAACTAGAGTTCGGCCCCTATTTCTCAAATCATCCCATTCGGTCAAAATCGGTCATCATTTCTTTACCCGACAACTCTTTCATCATTCCCGAGTAAAGAGGGGCAGCTATTGATACCCAATATTTCCCTCATATTTTTTAAAATGTATATATATACTTTCAAAATAGTATATTTGCATCATCATTTAGTTTATAAACCTATACAAGAATTTTTCATAATTTTCCATAATTTTTAAAAGCTTTAAATTACTATCTTTCTGCATTTTATTGTGTAAATATCCAATAATTATCATTCAAATTATTTTTATGATGATTTAATCATCTAACTTATTATTTACACCAACACATATGTTTTATAATATTTTACTTCATTTTGTTTTTCATAATTACATTTGCATTTTTAGTGTAATTGCACATTTTTTGCAATAATAGCCTATATTCATGTATAATCACATTATTTATGCTAAGTTATTATTTTCAATAATTTTAGTGAACAAATAATATTTTTTGTTATTTATTAATTACTTTTATAAATGATTGTTTTGATAAATATTGGGTATTTAAAAACTAGCCCCAATTCCTAAACAATTTCGGCCCAAAATCCGCAATACCTCAGCCCAATAACCCCAGCCCAAACCAGATAACCCACTAATCCTAAACCCGGTCGCAACCCGCCTAAGCCAACCCGACCCAACACTCTTAAAATCCTGGCTGTTGATCTTTAAGATCAAGGGCACACATTTAATCCCTTCTTTTAATTATCCCCTCACCCCCAAACCCTAATCACTCCCCTCCAATCCGCTGCCCTCATATCCTCTCAATCTCCCCTCCCACTCTAAAGAACCCTAAAATCTCCGCCCCCCTAAATCTTTTCCTAATCCTACCAAATATGGGATTCGATGGCTATTTCTTACCATATTCGACCTCTTTTTGGTACTGGCTATTCTCTTATAATGCTTGCCAAAACATAAAAAGTATATCTCTCTGAAATCGAATCAAAAATTGTTCAAATCCCTAATTTTTCAGTGTTATTCTATCTATATACGTCCTATGCTACTGTCAGTATAATTTTTGTTTATATTCTGTTGATACTTACATTCCCTAAAAACTAGGGTTTACAGATCTCTTAAATTGATTTTTAGACCTATTTGTACATCTATTTTCCTTGTTTGTCGCTTAAATCACTCTATTACTGTTTGATTTTTACTACTATATAAACCCCTCCCACATTCCCTTCTTAAAAAAAAGACTTCAATCACTAATTTTCACTGAAAAAATTAGGGCTATACTCTGTGTTCATTTATTCTCTTGTTCTGTTTTTGGCTCTTGGCCGGCTGAAACCCAAGGCCACTGGGCTTCCTAATTTTCCAACCTTGCTTGGGTGTGAGCACTGCCCTGGGTTCTTTGAAACCCTTGGGAACTTGACACATCTGGGATTCTGGGTTATATTGTTGTTCTCTTCTTGTTTGTTGAGCAATAACTGGTTAGTTTCTCAACCTTCGCAATGTGTATTCCATTATGTTCTAATTAGCATATCTATTTTTCTTTTTGAAATTGCATGACTTAATATAACCCCTTGACACTTTTCATGTGTGATTCTGCCTATAGCATGAACTTCTCTAGCATTTTATCATGCCTAAATTGTTAGTCCCAAAAAATGTATTTGTATCTAATTTAGGCAATTTGGACACTTTAAAACATGTTTAGCTTAATGTGTTTACAATTTGAGTTTTTGCATTAGTTGTATGGCCTAATCTTGTTTTCTTCGTGATTCTAAATTTTTATAGTGATTAATTTATGTTATTAGTATGCTCTGATCCGTTAAGACCTTCACTCTAGTTGTAATCTGCTCCTATGACCATGATTGTCACTCAGTATGCTCTTACCATGCCAATTTTGTACCCCTAACAACTAATAATCTTAGATTAATCTTTCTTGACTTGTTTTCCCTATAATATATGATTCTATTTGCCTTGTTGGTATAAGTTGTACTTTTTAATCCCTGTGTTTAGCATAATTTGATCCTTTAGGTTTTGAACATGTTGCATTAGTGATAAGTGTTTGTCTTATTTGGCCTAAGGCTCCTTTGCCTATGTACTCTGTCATCCCAAAAGTCTAAGACTCCTTGCTGCTTATTAATATGTAACTCTGCTCCAATATACTAAGTGAAACTTGCAGCATTAACTTATTTTCTTGAATTCATGCTCCCTCTGTTTTGACATGTTCACTATGTGATCACTTTGTAATGTTTGCAAATGCACTTTTCCAAACCTTATTACTTTACTACTATTTTCATTGGTTGCTTCCCTATTCTAAGTCTCTAATTCTTGGCCGGTTAAAAGACAAGCCCCCCCTCCCCCTAAACTTCATATTAACCTCCCTAATGTGAGAACTGCTCGGGGTCCACTTTGAGGCCCTTGTGAACCTTGACACACTAGGGTCTAAGGTTCTTTTGCCACTTTCTTCTCGACTGCTCAATTCTGTCCTTCCTATGCCTACTGAATAAGACAATTGGCTTGTGTAAATGACTGTTTTCTTGGATCCTTTGATCAACTATGGCTGTTGGGTTGGTTCAAATTCTCCTGTGATTTTTGGGCTATGCTAAAGTCTGTGTGGAGACAAAATTGAAGGACTAACTGGGCTGGGTACACTTTGGGCCTGTCTTAGGCCCACTATAATTATTTATATCACTTTGCAATTTATTTCATCATTGGGACTTTAATAATTATGTAATAACGATTGGGGTATTAATGAAATTGGGAAAATGGGTCTATTCTAATGATTGCATGGAAGGGTAGAAATCCTGCCTATAGGATCTGAGTGTCTAATTAGTTCAACATGCTCTATGTGTTTGTTAGATACCTCACCTATAGGACATAAATAATCTCACTTGTTCATATGTTCCACTCTCACGTTATTATCTTCCTACTATACTACAACACATTAATTATTCGTCAAGTAGCTTCATGTTAGATATCATGCCTATAGGAATATAATCAAATTAGCTACTATTATTGTTTTTCCTTCTAAATTGCTGGCCTAGAAAGCATGTCCATAGGAATAAAAGGATAAAAACCAGTTTCGATTGCCAATTCTTAGAAATCCTGCCTATAGGACTCTGTGGCTCGTCTAGAAAGTATGCTGATAAAATCAACGCTGGCAATTTTGAACAATCAAATTGTTTCACTGCCTTATTTTGCAAAAATAATTAGAAAGCATGCCTATAGGGTTTGTAATGCTCACAATCCGCAAATTCGTTGTTCTAAGAAAGAAACACTGTCTGCATGTTTAAAATTCAAAATCACCTAGAAGCCATAACTATAGGATATAAGGATCCCATTTCGTCTTAATTCTGAAATTGTCTACTGCCTCATCATGAACTTGTTAGTGTGAATTTGTTGCTTACATGTGGAGGCTAACTTGAGCCATTTACTGCCCTTATGTGTTGTCCTACATGTTTTTGAACTATCGCCTAGTTTTAACATTTTCTGAGCAGCCTAAATCAAGTCTAGAACAACCTAAAATAGAGGTCCAAATGCCTCCTGGACCATAGGTATGGGACGGCTAGTGCACGCATAAGGCACAATTTAGAATCAACTAGTGCGCTTTAGGCAATAACTTAAAGATAGTAATCGGGTAGCAGGAGATGATAGTCTGTACCCGCTGAATAATACGAGTAACACCCAATCTTGAGGGAGTTAAGAAGTATTATTTATGTTACACGGGATGATCATTTAGGCTAAACAACTTAGGACCCCCCCCCAATCCTGTCTTTAAATCAATTAGTTGTGTTTATTCAAGGACTTTTGATAATAACTGCCTAAACCTCTTGTTTTCTCTTTGTTTATCTCACTAATTCATATAATTCAAGTTCGGCCAGGACCCACTGTTGTGGACCTCAAAGAGTGCCTAATACCTTCTCTTCGAGGTAATTTTAGCCGTTACCCGATCTTTGGTGGCGTAGACTAGTTAAACCAGAGTTATCTCCAAATAGGTGCCCTAACGCACCTTAAACCCGTTAGGTGGCAACTCTCCTCTTTTAATACTTCCTTAAAAGAGTTGTCACATGTCAAAACCCGATTTTGCGAGGAAAAGGGGGCGCGACACACAATCCCTATAAACCCGCACGGCCAAAATAGACTCACTAACTGGAGTAGATGCAAAGAACGGCTCATGAAGTTGTTCCGGTTCTATCCCAAATTCCATAGCAACATAAGGAGTAACATATGACAAAGTGGAACCGAGATTAATAAGAGCATACACATCATGAGGTTGGACAGTCAATATACATGTAACAACATCTGGAGAAGCCTCCGAATTCTGACGACCCTTCATACCATAGAAACAGTCGGATCCTCCCGAACTCTGTGATCCACCACGCCTTGCGGGTGTTGGAGTGCCTCGAGCTGGAGGAGGTCTTATGGATCTAGTAGCTGTATAACTGGCTGGCTATGTTGGGCCCCTGCCCGCACCCTGGAGGGACGAACGACAATACCTATGAATGTGACTGCTCAATCCACATCCGTAGCATATGAGTAAGTCCATGTAGCATATTCCTAGGTGCATCTTTCCACACCTAGGGTATGGGGACCTCCACTGCTGTTGGAATCTACCACGATGACGACCCTGCTGATAAGAGCCCCTGTTGCCCTGATTGGGCCTGAAACGACTCCACTGCTTCTGCTGACTGGGACCTTCTGGTGGTGCACTAGCCGAAGACTGAGCAAAGGACGGAGATGGCATTGAAGACCCTCCTTTGATTATTGACCTGTCACTACCAGAAAAACCACCAAAGTTTCCCGTAGACCAGGCCTTATTGCTACCCTCTCGCTCCATTATGTTCTTTAATTTGTGGGTCTATGTGGCTTGAGCGAATGCCATAATCTTACCATAGTTCATATCAGAATTCAAGGCAATTGTAGCAGCCTCATTAATTACCAAGGGGCTAAGGTCCTGCAAAAACCGACGCACTCTAGCCTCTATAGTGGGCAACATGTAAATAACATACTTGGACAGGTACGTGAATCTCATATGGTAATCCCACACACTCAGGCTACCTTGCCTGAGGTTCTCAAACTCAACAGCATGGGCCGCCTTAGTCTCGGCAGGCAAGAAATGATCAATGAAGGCATCGGTAAACTCACCCCACTTCGCCGAAGGGCTCCCTTCTTCACAGGACTCCTCCCATAGTTCAAACCAAGAATATGCCACCTCTTTCAGGCGGCAGGAAGCCAATTCCATTACTTCTGTCTCATCAATGATGTCCTGGGGGTCCTCCTCTAGGTTAGTACCCGTGAACACTGGAGGATCCAACTGGAGAAACTTGTTCACCCTGGAACTAGCAGAATCCCTTGGCTAACTGGAAGAAGTGGGTGCAACATTTGATCTCTAGGCCTGGGAAGCCACTATCTAAGCCAACATCTATATAGATCCTCTAAAATCAACATTATAAACACCGGAATTAGAAGCTAGAACTGGAGGTGGAACTGGTATATCAGTTGGAGGGACTGTTGCACCCTCAGTAGGTGTAGGGACAGGTGCGGTCTGATAAGTTGTAGTAGAGTCAGGCAATGTAAGAAGAGTACTTTGATAATGCCGGCAACAAGGCCCCAGCTATACCTCAAACACAATACACAAGGAACAAAAGATAAATACCCGAAATTAAGTTGGGTCATCAAGTCAGCTGGGAAGAGGGTGTATGTAAGGCCCCGTAAATATTTTCCTAAAAACTCGGATTCCGTGATGCCAAAGTAGGCGTAGAGGTTAATAATAGTAAAAATTCTTTGTGGCGAGTTTACAAGCCGCGGTTTGGACTTTTTGGATTGAACAGTGCGCTGGGGAATTGAAGGAAAATGTTGGATAGAAGTAGGCATTTCTGCGGCCGCAGAACCACTCTGCGGACCGCAGACTGGTCACTGAGTGGGGCCATTTTCTGGGGCTTTTTTTATGTCAATTTCGTAGCAATTATGCGACCGCATAACCGTTTTACGGGCTGCACTTTAGTTGCATAATCATCCTTAGATTTTTTCGGATGGAGGTTCTACAGTTCACTAGGTGATCACAGAATCGTTCTGCGATGCATTATATGACTGCATAACAGATCTGCGAGCAGCATAATGATCGCAGACATGGTCAGTTCCTCTCCAGGTTTGGCACCCCAATTTCGCGGTCATTTTGCGGACCGCCTAACCATTATGCGGTCGCATATGCGACCGCAGAACCTATTCCGGAGCTTCAGTTTTGGGGTTTTTAAACCTGACTCAATTCCGTTAAAACACATCCCATAGACCATTTTTGAGCAAAAATCTGATATCTTTAGGGTGAGAGAGAGTCCTACAGGGAGAAAGTGATCTTAATCAAAAATATTTCTTCAATTATTGCTTAAACCTTTGAAGATTATCAGGAGAAGCACCCTAGGTCTTCATCCTAAGAGGTAAGATTCTATCACCAAGCTCTTAATTTCGAAATGAAACTAGAATGGGCAATTAGTAAAGGTGGTTCATGGGGATGGGAGAGCTTACCTTGCATGCATGTATTCTTGAAGTATGTGGGAAAGTTGTGAGCTAAAACTGGTAGAGAATGGGTTGGGAAAAGATGGAATCCTTCAAAAAGGGGGCTTAAAACATTGATACACACAAAGTGTTTGATAAAATGCGTAAGTGAGCTAGAATCATGATCATTTTCCTAATATTTGGTTCAATTTTTCTATATTGCTAAAATAGATTGAAGTTGCTAATATTCTGGAACATCTTAGAGTTTTAAGAATCTCAATTGAGGTATGTTGGCTAAACCCCCTTCTTATTAGAATCGAATCGCACGGTGTTCATGAAATTGGTGTAAGTCCTAAATTGATCATTACAGAATTGGCTATTCCTAATGTGTTTGTGTTGAAGGATGTATGTTCAATATTTATTCTAAATGCTTCATCATGTTATCTTGCCATTTGAGGATGTGTTCAAAATGTGGAGTATGTGTTAGAAATGTTAAGACTTCTTGTCAAGATCAAATAAAGGTTGTTATGCCAAATTGTATGAAAAGCCTCTACGTGCCTAAGATACCCAAATTGCTCATATGTGAATTTAATGTATTGAATGGGAAACCGTATCATTGTTGATAATGATAAATATGAATGTGGAAAGGAGAACTGGAATTAAGAAATACAGCCAAGTGCCAAAAATAACTTTATAATTGTGGTCACTAGTGCCAATGAATTGAAAAGATGTGAAAGAAGTATGAAGTGGGATTATTGATTGAAAAGGTAATGTGTCGGGTGAGACGGCCTAGCCGATCGCGCCTTGATCGGACGCCATGCCGCACACATGGTGGTAACTATGCTGGAAATTATGATGATATTGTGGTTATGGTTGATGTCTCAAATGAGACAACCTAGCTGATCGGGTCGTGATTGAACTCCGTGTAAGAATACGGTGGCATTGTGAATTGTGGAATATCGGCACTTAAGATCATCCAACCTAATAACATGGAAATTGACTTGAAAACTTATGTGATCCTTAACTTGATTATTTAATATTATTTGAAGCTCTTATTGAATTCTTGATGTTCCTCTTGTATTATTATTCATTCTATTGAGATGGTATTTAGCTATACATACTATTGAGATGGCCGCATAATGCGCCGCAGAAATGCCCTATTCTTCCAAACATTTTCCTTCAACTTCCCAACCATGAGGTCAACCGAGAGATGCGCTGAACCGCAATGAATTCCAGAACTTTATTTCTTCAACCGTAGGAGAAACCGTGTCCAACGGTTTGAGCAATCGTATCCAATGGTTGGAGCAAAAACTAGAATTTCCAGCAACTTCAACAAAGCTCAAATCGATCTGAACCCCGTCTGAAACTCACCCGAGGCACTCGCGACCTTTACTAAATATACCAACATGTCTTAAACTACAATATGAACTTAGTCGAGGCCTCAAATCACATCAAAAAATGTCAAAATTATAAATCGCGCCTCGTATCGAATTATGAGTTTATGAATTTTCCAAATTCTATAATTTGCGCCGAAACATATCAAATCAAACCGGAATGACTTCAAATTTTGCACACGAGTCATATATGACATAATGTTTCAATTTCTGTAATTGAAATCTGACCCTGTTATCAGCAAAATTAACCTTCGGCCAACTTATAACTATTTTAAAACTTCCAATTTTCACCATAATGAGCCGAATTGTCCTACGGACTTCCAAATCCAAATCCGGACATACGCCTAAGTCTGAAATCACCATACGAAGCCATTGAAATCATAAAAATTCCATTCCGGAGTCGTTGCGCAAACACCAAATTCCGGTCAACTCTTTTCTTTTAAGCTTCTTAACTGAGAATTATTCTTCCAATTTAATGTCAAATCATCCGAAAACAAAACTCGATCACACACAGAAGTCATAATACATATTACAAAGTTGTTCGGGACCCTAAACTTTTGAATAGGACATTAATTCTCAAAATGACAAGTTGGGTCGTTACACTTATCTCACTCATTGTTTAGTTAATCTTATTTTAAGTCATTATTACTTATTATGTCATTCATTGTTGAGCTTATTCTTCCATTTCATTGTGTTATTGTAATTCTTGTATTGACTTACTTGTCGTACTCCCATGTTATTGTTGTTATCGTTGTACTCAGTGTTGTTAAGCCATGGGCTATGTGTGGTTGTGGTATTGGGATTGTTGGTAAGGAAATGTTGTGGCATATGGGCACATGTGGTGTGAGTTTTTATATTTTGCTGTTATATTTTTGGCACATGTGGGATTGTTTAGAGGATTGTCATGGTGTTGGCATATGAGTTGTTCGTGCTATTGTTATTATTGATATTTGCACATGCGGCGTGAGAAGGCGGGCTATATATGTTTGGTTTGCGCATGTGGTGAGACAAGGTGGGATAATTATTATGCGCATGTGGCGAGATACGGCGGGCATTTACTTTATTGTTGCGCACGCGTCGAGACAAGGAGGCTATGTCGGGGATGATTTGTGATGGCCGGGAGGCATTGTCATTGATAATATTTGTGTAGTGGTGTGACTATCTTGTATGAGCCATGCATATCAAGGGCTTTAGTTGTGTTGTTTCCGAATTGATATTCGGTGTCCCTGATCTTACTTGTTGACTTGAGTTGTGATAGTACACTTGCACAACCATACACCATAATCTGTCACCTATATCAATCCAGAAGTATAATACTGGATGTTCCTTGATCATGTACATGTATTCTTGTATATATGCTTTCTGTGTGAGGACTAAATTGTTGGCAAGTGAGATGTTCGTGAGGATATGAGATATTGTTACTGTTGGCACATGAGTTATCCGCACAGGTGTGAGGTTATTATTATTGGTCTTGGCACATGAGTTGCCCGTGTAGCGCGTGAGTTGTCCATGCAGTTGTGATTAACAAAGTGGGCACGAGATGCCATGTGATTATGACTCATGATTTGGGACCCGTGATTTGTGAGTATGAGGCATGGTACCTCGGTGTAATTCTTGTATAATCCTTGTGAAATGACGGTTGATTATTTGGTTGTCATGGTTTTCCTTAATTGGTTTCACTAGTACTTTAGCTGTGTTCTGGTTACCTTGCAGCATTATCACATGTTTACTTCTTGTTGCTTACTATTGCTCCTACTTTCCATTTGCTAGTGTTATATACTTGTTCTTTCCCTGTTTAGCCTTACATTGATATTCGTTCCTCTGTTAGCTTTATATTATTATTTCCACGGGTTATTTTGTCTAGTAGGTGTCTCGACTGTTCCTCATCCTACTCCACCGAGGTTAGTCATAATACTTACTGTGTACCGTTGTGGTGTACTCATGCTATACTTCTGCACATTTTTATTCAGATCCAGTATATCTGCTCGTGTCGGACGCTAGTGACTGACCATTTATTTTTGGAGACTTCAAGGTCCACCAGCTCGATGCTCGTAGGCCTTAGAGTCATCACCTTCTTTTAGTTGTATTATTGTTTATCTCTTATTCAAACCAGTATTGTATTTAGAGATTATTAGTGCACTCTCTGTAGAGCTTATGACTCGTTTCCACCAGGTTTTTGGAAGTTTTGACAGTTGTACTATTTAGGTTTTATTATGGTAGATAAATAGTTTAATTTGACATCTAATCTGTAAATTCTGTTAACTCTCATTGTATGTTAGGCTTACCTAGTATTAGAGTCTAGGTGCCATCACGACTTCCTAAGGTGGGAATTTAGAGTCTTAAGTTGG
Organism: Nicotiana tabacum; assembly: GCF_000715075.1. Lineage (NCBI taxonomy): Eukaryota > Viridiplantae > Streptophyta > Magnoliopsida > Solanales > Solanaceae > Nicotiana > Nicotiana tabacum. The sequence goes on along the minus strand of NW_027438279.1, from coordinate 92,235 downwards.
TGTCAGAGCTCTAGGTTCATAGGTGCTACGAGTCATACGAAAGCTCAATAGAGACTTCCAGATCAGTACGGAGATGTCTGTACTTATCTCCAAGAGGTTACGAAACTATTAGGATCCTTCACTTCTTTCAATCCTATTGTGCAAAATATTTTGATATCAGAGTTTGAGCCTTTGTCATTATATTCTCACATAGATAGTGAGGACATAAGCTGCAGTTAGCGATGATGCTGCCCCTAGAGCCAGTGTTGTTAGAGGATGAGGCAGGTGTAGAGGTAAAGGCCGAGGAAGAGCATGTGCTACAAGTAGAGAACCTACCAGAGTAGCAGTTGAGGAGCCATTAGTAGCTTCGGTTGGGCGCCAGGCACCAGAGGTGACTGTTGCTACCCCCGGACTTTAGGATACTCACAGTTCCTGAGCATGTTTGGTATATTGGCTCAGGCGGAATTGATTACGGTTGCATCAATTACCTCACAGACCGTGGGAGGAGCTCAGATGATAACAACATGATAGGGGTCCAAGAGTTACTAAAGAAAAAAAAAGCGTGCGGAAGCTAAAAGAAAATAAGGAAATGAAAAACACAGATAGATTGAATTCAAGAAAGAGTTTCTTGAATTCAAGAAGTCTATTCTTGAAGTTGAATCCTAGCAACGACAATTAGCTAACAAAGAACTGATTGCAATTGCTAGAGAATTAAAAACAAGAGATAGATTCTGAAACCCGGCCCTTTAGAATAACAAGAACAAAAATAAGCCTAAACTTATCACCTTTCTTGAATACGTAATCTCACAATTTTGGTCGATATTGTCTATCATTATCTTCCTAAAAACAAAGAATATACCCCTTTATATAGAGAGGGTGTCACTTTATTCTACCAAAAAAATAAAGAAAGAAAGTCCTAACTACTACGGACAAAAAGTCCTAACTACATTGGACAAAATGTCCAACTAACTTAGGATATGATCTTGAAAGTCCAAAACCAATCTTGAAAATCCTAGAAATCTTTGAAAAAGAAATAAAATCCTAACTTCTTTGGACAAAATATACAACTACCATAGGATATGATCTTGAAAGACCAAAACCAATCTTAGAATTGGAAATCTTGAAAATCATGAAAATCTTGAAGGAAACTTGCAAGCAACTTGGCACCAACTTTCACTCAACTTCTACTACGACTATTATACCCTTCTTTGACATCCAGTAAGTCCTTTTTATGTTATAAAAAATGTGACTTCATATAGGACGTATTGGGCTACAAGTTTGGACACATTTTAGGTGCCAAAATGGTCCAAAAGTGGGCTGATTAGGACCTTATTCAAAGGATGTCTCTTGGGATTCAATACTCTTCTTCTTGGACATAAACTTGGGCCATAAAATAATTGAAATAACTAGACAATTCATATCCTTGATATTGTCTATAATTGTCTTCCTAAAAACAAAGAATATACCCCTTTATATAGAGAGGGAGTCACCTAATTATACTCAAAAATAAAAAATAAAGAAAGAAAATCCTAACTACTTTGGCCAAAAAGTCCTAACTACATTGGACAAAATGTCCAGCTACCTTAGGATATGATCTTGAAAGTCCAAAACCAATCTTGAAAATCTTAGAAGTCATTGAAAAAGAAATACATTCCTAACTACTTTGGAGAAAATGTCCAACTACCATAGGATATGATCTTGAAAGTCCAAAACCAATAATTGAATTGGAAATATTGAAAATCTTGAAGGAAATTTGCAAGCAACTGGGCACCAACTTTCACTCAACTTCTACCACGACTATTAAACCCTTCTTTGATGTCACGTAATTCCTTTTTATGCTATAAAAATATGACTTTATGTAGGACTTATTGGGCTGCATGTTTTGACATATTTTTGGTGCCAAAATGGTCCAAAAGTAGGCTGATTAGGACCTTTTTCAAAGGATGTCTCCTGGGATCAAATACTCATCTTCTTGGACATAAACTTGGGCCATAGAAAAGTTGCAACACCTAGCTAATTCATATCCTTGATATTGTATATCATGAGCTTCCTAAAAACAAAGAATATACCCCTTTATATAGAGAGGGAGTCACTTAATTCTACCAAAAGAATAAAGAAAGAAAATCCTAACTACTTTGAATAAAAAGTCCTAACTACTTTGGACCAAATGTCTGACTACCTTAGGATATGATCTTGAAAGTCTAAAACGAATATTTGAAATCTTAGACATCTTTGAAAAAGAAGTAAAGTCCTAACTACTTTAGACAAAATGTCCAACTACCATTGGATATGATCTTGAAAGTCCAAAACCAATCTTGGACTTTGAAATCTTGAAGGACATTTGGAAGCAACTTGGCACCAACTTTCACTCGTCATCTTTCACGACTATTGTACCCTTCTCTGACATCATGTAAGTCATTTTTATGTTATAAAAATGTGACTTCATATAGGACTTATTGGACTTCAAGTTTGGACACATTTTAGGTGCCAAAATGGTCCAAAAGTTGGCTGATTATGACCTTCTTCAAAGGATGTCTCTTGGGATCCAATACTCCTATTCTTGGACATAACTTTGGTCCATAAAACAATTGTAACACCTAGCCAATCCATATCCTTTATCCTCGAGCTCTTTTCCAAATTAACAACTTCTTTATTTGCACTTGAAGTTTAATGACCTTGTTTTGCTACTCTTTAGCTTGACATCTTTTTAAAGGCCTTCTTTGAGATTCCTTGTCCTTGTATAGAGTTTAGCTTCATAGGATGCAATAATTCCCCTCTTCTTGAAGAAAATGCATCCTCGAATTTCGACCTTGCAAGAAAAAGAAAACATACACTAGTAAATGGTATCCACTAATCTGGATCAATAGTGGGAATAAAACAAGATAGTGACCATGTGTCCATTTAACCCAATTAATCCTAAAAGGTGTAAATACTCCCTTATAAAGCATATAGATATCATCATCCCAATAAAATTTATGCCGACCTAGATTAATACAATAAAAACCTCTCTTAGATGCACTATGCAATAGAACTTGCAATTCGATCTAGTCGGTAAGGTAGTCCATAGGCATACATGACAAAGAAATTATAAAATATTGACCACACATCCATTTAATATAAGTATCTATACTACATGTATCATTGAAGACACTTTCATGATATAGCCAACTATCTACAATTACAAATCTCATGGATTCCTCTGCCTGAAAGAGTATTTTATCGCAAACGTCACAACAATCATTCACATCTTGTTTACTAGTAGCAAACACTTAGACAAGCTCATAATGAACATGACTTAAATAATGACTCTCCATCCCACAACAAAAATCACATTCTAGCAATTGATTACATGAAAACTCATTAGCTACTTCAATAAGAGAAGAAGAAATGTTTAACTCATTCACAAGTCTCTTCTCATAAAATTCGTGCCTCTTTCTACCAAGTTAGAATACATAATCATCTATGTCATACACAATTTCAAAATGAATCAAATTACTCTTGTACTTTTACTTAGATATTACAAATAATGACTTGATGTGCATCAAAATATCATCATCCACAAAAATTATAAAGTCACCAACATAAGAAGTTAGAGTATAATTCATTACCTCCAAAAATACCTTGGGTGTTCTAGAAAGGCCAAGAATGCAAATAAACCAATTATACATACCGTACTTGGACTTATTTACCAATGGAACATCACCACCTTGTATTATTTTATGAAATGGCTCCAACTTAGCAATGCTTTTAGGCAACACCATGTCATAAACCTGTATATAACAATCGAAATAGTCAAAAGGTTCAATAACAAAGAATTTAACCAAGCTTTTATCTTCCACCATTCAACAAGAATAGATATCGCCAAATTCATGTTGGAATCCAATTGGATCTTTTGACACAGTATTTTGCACCTCACCACCCCTTTCAAAAGGTATTTCAACACGTGGCTGCATAAAATCACAAGAACTAAAACAAGAAAGAGTTAATGGATTAGGAAGTAAAGAAACTTTTTCTTTGCTTACACTCTCTCTGACTTATATCACAAGACTAATGATTTCCTCACCCTTAGCCTCTTTTCTTTCACTAAAGAGTTTTTCTCTTTCTTCACTCAATCCCTCTTATTTTTCTCTCTCTACCTCATATACTTTTTTATCTCATTGCCTTATCTCTTTTCTTTTTTCTCAAGATCACTCTTTACCTCACTTGACATCCCACTCTTTTCACTCAAGTCAACCTCTCCTTTTTCCTCTCGTGGAATGTCAACATGCACTCCCTTACTCCTCTCATTCATTTCTATCTCATATTTTTCCACATTCGCTTTAACAATCTTTTCATCTTCACAAATATGTGAGGGAGTCAAAGGACCAAGAATGAGTTTCTTCCCATTAACCTCAAAAGAGTTTTTTTTTTCCATACTATATAAAGCACTTTTATAGACATATCATGGCCTTCCCAACAAGATATGAAAACTATTCTTGGAAATGACATCACACCAAATCACATCCTCATACCTTCCATTGGAGAATGGCAATAACACTCTTTTATTCACCTTTACTCCTTTCAACATGTAGGGTTCAATAAGCTCAACACAAGGAAAGTTCAATTTCTCAACCATATAAGTGCTAATTAAGTTATAGCCAAATGCTTTGTCAATTCTAAGGGCATGAATCACAGACATCACTTTAGCTCTTGTTTGAAAAATAACTTTACCATTGTCTTCCTTCCATTCGGTATACTGTACGTTTGACTTTTCAAGTTATTGAGCTAATCGCCTTTGGTAGAGAATTAAAAAAAAAGAGAGAGATTGTGAAACACGACCCTTTATAATAACAAGAGCAACAATAAGCATAAAATTATCAGATTTCTTGAATACCTAAAAGTGATCTAGGATTTCGAAAAGGGTTTAATTTTACCACCTTAAGATGATTCTTGATGGTTGAAGAATAAATCCAAGAGTAGCCACACACAAGAGTACAAGAAAATTTTCACAATTTTTGTTGATATTCTCTATCACGATCTTCCTAAAAATAAAGAATAAACCACTTTATATAGAGAGGGAGTAACTTAATTCTACCAAAAAAATAGGGAAAGAAAATCCTAACTACTTTGGACTAAAGGTCATAACTACTTTGGACAAAATGTCCAACTACCTTAGAATATGATGTTGAAAGTCCAAAACCAATCTTGGAAATCTTAGAAATCTTTGAAAAGGAAATAAAGTCCTAACTACTTTGGGAAAAATATCCAACTACCATAAGATATGATCTTGAAATTCCAAAACCAATCTTGGACATGGAAATCTTGAAAATCATGAAGGAAATTTGCAAGCAACTTAGCACCAACATACACTCAACTTCTAGCACGACTATTGTACCCTTCTTTGACATAAAGTAAGTCCTTTCTACGTTATAAAAATGTGACTTCATGTATGACTTATTGGGTTGCAATTTTGGACACATTTTAGGTGCCAATATGGTCCAAAAGTGGGATGATTAGGACCTTCTTCAAAGGATGTCTCTTGAGATCCAATACTCCTCTTCTTGAACATATATTTGGGCCATAAAACAACTGTAACACCTAGCCAATTCATATCCTTTATCCTTGAGCATTGGGGTAGTGATTAACTTCTCTAGGACCTGAGGTGGTCCTACTAGTTTGGTCGGAACAAGAATCTAAACATCATGCTCTATCTGATCTCAACAACAGTTGCCGCTGTGCGTGCTCCAGGCTAAGCTCTACCTCTTCCTCAGGTTCTACCTCAGCCCCGACCTCTACCCCTGGTAGTGGTTGCAACCTGGGGCTCCGGCTCCTAAGCAGTTGTCGATGTCGTACATGTCCTCACCCTCTACGAGAGAATAAGCGAATAATGATTCAAACTCAATGATAGAACATAGTCGCTAATAGTTAAAGAAATAAAGTGAAATTTCCTAAAGCCTTATAGCATTTATAAGATAAGTGCATACGTCTCCAGACCGATCCTTAAGTCTCTGCTAAGCTTGCTCATGGCTTGTGAGACTTAGGCAACCTAGTGCTCCGATACCAACTTTTAACGACCCAGAATCCCAACCATGGGGCCGTGCTCTAGGAAAGCCAACATTAGCTAAAAAGTTAATCAACTTAACAATACAAAAGCAAAACATTAATAAATTAAGACTAAAACACATTGTAATATAATAATCTGAAAGCAACACTGTCTAGTCTAATCCCAAAAACTGGTGTCACACGTACATCAAATCTGTGAACGCCGTGCAATTCTACCTCTAGTCTCCTGATAAAACGTGTCCGAGCAATCTCCACTACTCACCATAGGGGCTAACTCCGGGATCTTTACAAAAAGTGCAGAAATGTAGTACAAGTACAACCAATCCCATGTACTCTGTAAGTGCCGACCCTAACCTCGACGAAGTAGTTACGAGGCTATTACAAGACTATCACTATGAACATGTACGAAAATGAGTAGATAAACAAGAATGAAATAGGGAACAACTAATTAATATGATAACCGAAATAAGAAATACATAATGGAGGGCCCCATAATATCATCACTACATAGTTTCACAACACAATACCGGAAACCAACAACAAAAAATAACCATAATACAACTTCCCCATTGCGGCGTGCAACCCCATCAACTTATATAATACTAATACCATTATAGCGTACAACCCGATCCATGTATCTATATAATAGCGTTGTGGCATGTAAATCGATCGACATATATATAATACCATTGCAACATGCAACTCGATCCACATATATGTATAATACCATTGTAGGGTTGTCACGACCCAAACCGATGGGCCGCGACGAGCACCCGGTACCTTATTCAACCGAGTACCAAAATAACGTATCTTTTCTTGTCATACTATCATAGATAATTGAGCCAGAGAGGCTACCATGAGATAAGTAGAATACGATATGTAATACTAACTTATACATAAGACATACAGGCCTATAAGACCAAAATAACCACTCGTACACTGAACATAGGCCGACAAGGCCATATAATCTTTTACGTACATGAGATCTATCTACAAGCCTCTAAGAATACATAATGGTCATAAAGATCGGTACACAGCCCCGCCATACCAAACAATACACATCTAAATCATACTGACCAAACAAGTAACTCCGGAGCAAATGGAGCTCACCAACACCTTCCGCTGAGCTGATAGCTTAGTTGGAGGATTCTTGACCTGTCTATCGGGACCTGCGAGGATAAAACGCAGTGTCCCCAAGAAAAAAGGACGTCAGTACAAATAATGTACCTAGTTTGTAAGGAATGAAAATCAATAAATAAAAGACATGAGAGAAACATGGAGTAAAAGATTCAACATGTATGTCTGAATAGCTCTGTGAATCATTTAATACTTATAATGTCATGCATATGCTTATAAATGTCATGCCATGCATGGGTATATGCATTCATAACATCATCTGAGGGCATCCCATCATATCACCTCAGCCCCTGTGGGAAAAATCATCAACATATACCAGCTGATCAGGTGGTGGTGCGTATATAACACCGTAACATTTTCACATATATATAATACATATATACATACATATATATATATATATATATATATATATATATATATATATATATATATATATATATATATATATATATATGTATGGGTCAATGTAAATTAATGCAATGCATGAGAAGTACGTCAATAAAAATCCTTTGGAGTGTCATAAGACCAGTATGCCTTCGATTAATATCATGAAATAAATTTTACCAACTTACGTATTTTCTGAGACCCATGAACATATGATAGAATAATATGACACATGGGGAATCAAGAACATAAGTATCTCTAGAATTTCTATGAATAGAGTCATTTATGAGAATTGTGTATTTGCTCGTTTCGTTTGTGTTGTCTAGATCATGCCAAAAGAAAGAAGGGATAGCCTTAACATACCTAAGCCTATTCTCTTGACAATCCCTCTAACATACGTCAATTGCAACAAAACATGTAACGGCAGATCGGAGTAAGGAAATTTCGTATGATATTCTTGAGAAAGATTGTACAGTACTTTCTTAGAATCGTAAGTCCCACGTTGCTATAGTATTAAGTCGTCTCGTATGAATTTTGTTGAAGCAATTTGCCATAGCAGATCCGTATGATATCCTTATTAAATGAATTTGATCATAATCTTTCATGACTTTTCTTGCTTAAGCCTATCCATTATTTAGAAGATGTAAGTATCTTAATTTTGTTAATTAACGAAGATTTTAAGCCTTGCAACATGGAGTATTAAAGAAGCATCTCCATTTTTTATGAATTGCTGAAGTTTTCCATTGTTTTGTAGAGATACAAAATTAATTAGAATGGTTTTAAGTCTTTAAGTGTGGGCCCCGCACTTTTGATGACTAAGCTACCAATCTTTCTTCACTTGCCACCTTATAACATGGACTTTAAGAGTCATAAGTGAGCTGCCACGTTACGGCTTATCCAAAGCCTTAATTAATCACCCACTAATTCTTAATTAACTTGTTAATTCCCCATTAACTAATAATTAACTAATTATCTATATAATTAAGAATTATCTCAAATTACTTAAAATAATACTCAGTTTTAACACACTTTATACACCTTACTATCACTGTCATGTGGTACCTTGTATGGTACTAGTCCATAAATACCGGGTATTATAGCTCGGACCGTAATTTATCCCAAATTATCAAACTTCTACGAAACTCATTTTCTTCGATTCGCGTACTCTCTCACTTTCACGAATTTACTTATCACTTGTTTGAAATAGCATAATACTTATAATCTCCAAATAATCTTATCCTTGAACTGATGTCAAATATCTTACGGCAATTTTCAACGTACAATACTATAGGGTGTAACATCATCATAATATAAACTTCTAGTAGAAACATCTCACCCACCAACTTCACCTTCTCCAAAGCATCGCCGACCAAATCAGTGCCCATCAACCTAGCCTCCCTAAGCTCAAACAAACATACCGGAGAACGACATCGCCTCCCATATTAGTCCTCGTACGGAGCCATCTAGATGCTCGATTGATAGTTGTTGTTGTAGGCAAACAATTATGATTATCTCAAAAAAGAAACCAAAACGTATAAATTCTCTAAGACAAATCCAATATAACAATTTAAAGTGAAATAGAAATCAAGTAAAGACAAATGCACAAGTAAAGGCTTGAGACAAATAATTGCATCTTTCTAGTAACATGTAGATCATCGAACGAGTAAGAGCAGACAATAAATAAAGGCATGGATACTTCAAACATATAGCAAACAGAGGTGTGTAACAAGTAAAGGCACGTTTGACAAGTAAAGACATGCATCAATTAAAGCATGAAACGAGTAATAACTTGGAATAAAAGAAGGCATAATATAATTGAAAACATGCAATTAATCGGTCCACCTCGCTTGCTTAAACCCATAAAAATGCATATACACTCGTCACCTTGCATATACCTTGTTTCCGCACATAAATCAAGTAGCAAATAGACCAATCAAGTCCTAATTCTCTCAGGTCAAGGTTAACCACGACGCTTTCCTCTTTCCTAAAATAAGTCAACAATCTAACACGGCTTTCCCTTTGGACCAAGCCTCTCCATACCAATCAAATATAGTCAAATATTGCTCAAAGACATCAAAATAAGCTGTAAAAACTACCCACAAATGAAAAAGGTTATATATTTAACTAAAATAAAAAAGTCAATAAAATGTTTACACTGGCCCACGTGGTCAAAATTTGAAATTTGGACCAAAAACTCGATTAACCATTCACCATCGAGCCCTGCTATGTGATTTATGTCAAATCCGACCTCAATTCGAGGTCTAAATCTCAATTTTATAAAATTCCTAAATTCTACCCAAAACCCCCAATTTCAGAATTGAAATTCATAAATTTGATGATAAAATTTATGAAATAGCAATTGAAATTGATTGAAAATAAGTTAAAGCTATTTACCAATGAATTAGGGAAGACATTCTTCTTCGATATTCGACTCTATAGAGTTTAGGGTTGAAAAATGGTGTAAAATGAGCTAAGTCCCAAAATTTCAAACTTTTGCACAGATGCAGATATCGCAAAAGCGATTAGTGTCCCAGCCAAAATGTTGTTGTAAATGTGACATGTCCTTTGATTTTGTGAAGACCGTCCAGCTTGCAAATGCGGACAAGGCTTCGCAAAAGCGAAGCAGCACCCAGTCCTCTAGTGTTGCAAATGCGATGCCTCGATTTCGCAAATGTGGTCTTTTCATCGCAAAAGCGAAGTCCCAGCCCCCAGTCCCCGTTGTATTTGCGAGTCTGACATCGAAAATGCGAGGCTCGCAATTGCGATTAAGTCCTAGCAAATGCAAGACTTGCAGATCAATTCCAGCAGATATCTACATCAGCTGTCCAAACCTTCCAAAATATATCTAAAGCTCACTCGATCCCCTCGGGCTCCAATCAGATTATTTATATAAGTGCAATAACATCACAAAACTTACGCGCTACCTCAAATCATTAAAATAGCACAAAATATGAAGAATCGATCATCAAAACTCAAGATATTCATCGTTGAAATTCAATTTTCTAATTGTTCACATAATGCGCCGAAACGGCCTTGGGTCACCCAGGACCCCAACAAAACAGGAGTACAAGTCCAAAACATCATACTAACCTATCAGAATCATTAAAAAACTGATCCGATGTCGTTTACCAAATAAGTTGACAATTGTCACCTCTAGTTGTGTTTAATGACAAAACGATACAGATCATGCACGCAAGTCATATATCATCAGATAAAGCTACGGGGAGGTCCCGAAACCTAGAAAATGAAGCTAGTACTCAAAACAACCTATCAGATCATCACACAAACCATCCCACATTTTCCTATCAATATAAAGAATAATGTCAGTCATTATTCCCAAATGTTCTTCTCTTCTATATTTAATCGTTAGAGTTTTACTGTCGACTATTCTTCTTTCTTTTCTTTTCCAGAAAAACTCTCATTATAGTACAATGTAAGTTCTCATATAATTCATTAATCTATGTACAACAGTATCTTATTCAATTGATATTTATCTTATTTTTTTGAATTACTTGGCATTTTTTTTTTTTGAAAAACTATTACCATGTAATAGCATGTTGTTGTATTCAACATAGCCTATATGATAGTTTCTACGCTAATTTGTCTATATATATACATGTAAGAGAGCAACAGAAAAGTGAGGTGGCACCTCTCTTAAGCAAAAAAGGCATATTCATCATTTTTCTCTAATTGTTTTTGAATTTTTCATCATTCTTTCAATTTAGTTTACATTAATATTTTTTTATAACTCACACTTTTTTATCTTCATAACCTATAATTTTAATAATATCAATCACTCCCATCCATTTCATATCCATACCTTACAAATGTTTAATGTATAACTTTATGGTAATTTTTCTTTTTTTTTTTAATAATATTTTTCCCTTCATTTCTCTCATTTAACTTGTTTAACACAATGGAGTAATTAAGAACCCAATGTAGTAGTTTTCTAGAACATAGCCCACGTAGCTTTAACACTTGAATATCATTTTCATTTATCTTTGTTGTCTTTTATTTGCTTTAAAATTAAAAATTATGCTTTCATAACACATACCACCTTAACTTCTACTATTTATAATATTCATAACTCATATGCATTTCATATTCATAACTCCCAAATATTAAATTTAAAAAGTAACATACCTTATGGTATTCATCTATTTTTTCCTATATAAATTCATAACTTTGTTTCATGAGACCCCTACCCAAAGTTACTCTTTTCACCCTTTATCTCAAATAGTAATGTCGTCATATTTACTGCAATATAGGATTCATGTTTTAGTTTGGCTCTGTCACGACCCAAAAATCCTCCACCTTAAGGGTCGTGATGTGACCTAGTTCCTAAGACAAGGTAAGTCTATCACATAACAAAATCAATAGATAAATAGCAACTCAAATATTAATGAAAGCTGAAAAAGTACCATAACATAACCAAAAAAAGAAATACAATAGTCAAATTCCAAAACGCGCTAATACTGAGTCATAAGCTCTACAGAGAGTGTACAAAAAGTCTCAAAATACAACATTGTTTGGGATACAATATGCAGTAGTAAGGAATCAACAGAAGGTGACTTCGATGCCTGTGAGCGGAACAACATGTATACCTTGAAGTCTCTATAGCTTTGGCTCGACTCTCTAGTGTCCAGCACGATCCGATATACCTAGATATGCACAAAAATATGCAGAATCGTAGTATGAGTACACCACAATCTATACCCATTAACTCTCAAGACTAACCTCGGTTAAAGTAAAGACACTCACTAGTAAAAATAACATGTGCAAGATATCAAAATAAAACTGACAACGGAAAATATAACAAAACAAATATTAACCACCTCAAAGAATGTTTAACAACAAGTCAATGTAAGAAAATACTCCTTTGCCAACAACATATCAATGGGACCAGGGCATGCTATAACATATTGGATTCCACCAACGACTCATAAAGCACAAGGGAAAGTCATTTAATAAAAACAAGAATTTGATCAAAACATCAACCCTGTGCCAACATATAAACAATAACACAAATCACCCCCGATATATCTCATAATTATCCCCCACAAGCTACTCTTATGTCTCCACATGCACATTAATAATAGAATGCCAAATCTAGTCATAATGGAATGCCATTAACAACGGAATGCACATTAACATTATCTCGACTACCCATAACACCATAAGTCCATATATGTGTTTGGTTTTCAAATTCGAGTCCAATTCGACCCTCAAATCTCAAATTTTATTTTTCAAAACATAATAAAAGCGACCTGCTCCCAGCCCAACCCACTTCACATTTACGAGGCTTACTTCGCAAATGCAAAGCCTTCCATCCACTGCCCCCTTCGCAAATGCGATTGTTACTTTGCAAATGGGGTATATGAAAATGCGAACTGCTGCTGGCATTTGCTATAACTGCAGCACCATCATACAAGCAACTATGAATCAAGTCCAAACAAATCTGAAACACGTTTGAAACTCACCCGAGCCCTCGGGGCTCCATACCAAACATCCACACAAGTCTAAAAATATCATACGATCTTGCTCACGATCTTATCGCAAACTCAAAACACCAAAAAGTATCCAGAACTACGAGTCGGACACCAAAACACATAAAATTCACGATGAAATACAAGAACTGCTAAAATCACAACCAAGCGTCTGATTCCTATCAAACCAACTCTGAATGACACCAAACATTGCAAACAAGTTTTAAATACCAAGAAGGATGTAATCAAAGTATCGAAACCAAAATCCGAACCCGATAGCCACAAAGTCAACCTATGGTCAAACCTATGAAATTTCTAAGCTTCCAAATTGCCAACATTCGGCCAGAAGAGCCAATTCAACATAGGAACCTCCAAATCCAATTCCGAGCATATGCCTATTAGAACCATCAAAATATCGTTACGCGGTCATTTTCACAACAGTCAAACCTCGATAAACACTCTTAACCTAAGGTTCCAAGCTAAGAACCAAGCATTCCAAATTAACCCAAAACCTTCCCGAAACCCAACCAACTATCCCCCGCAAGTCACGAAACCACAAATACATATACAGGAAGCTTCAAAAAGGAAAAACGAGATCAAATACACAAAACAGTCGATCGAGTCGTTACATTCTCCCCTTCTTAAACAAACATTCATCCTCTAACAAGTATAGAGACATACTTGAAACACAAAAAAGATGAGGATAACGGTAACAAATATCATGATCGGTCTCCCAAGTCACCTCCTCGACCGGTTGACCTCTCTATTGAACCTTCACCGATGCAATGTTCTTCGATCTCAACTTCCGGACCTGCCTGTCAAAAATAGCCACCGACTCTTCAACATAGGTCAAATCCTTGACCAGTTGGACTGAGCTGAAATTTAACATATGTGACGGATCTCCATAGTACTTCCGAAGCATGGAAACACGGAAAACTAGGTGAACTCCCGATAAACGGAGTGGCAATGCAAGTCTGTAGACCACCCCACCCACTCTCTCAAGTATCTCAAAAGGACCAATATACCGAAGTCTCAACTTGCCCTTCTTGCCGAACCTCATCAACCCTTTTATGGGAGAAACTTCTAGTAGAAACATCTCACCCACCAACTTCACCTTCTCCAAAGCATCGCCGACCAAATCAGTGCCCATCAACCTAGCCTCCCTAAGCTCAAACAAACATACCGGAGAACGACATCGCCTCCCATATTAGTCCTCGTACGGAGCCATCTAGATGCTCGATTGATAGTTGTTGTTGTAGGCAAATTCTGCTAGCGGTATGAACTGGTCCCATGAGCCACCAATCCGTCTAGGGATGAAATGTCATGCTCACCTTAATCAAATTTCCTCAAGGTATGTGGAAGTCAAACCACAAAATCTATAGTGATACGCTCCCACTTCCACTCCGGAATATCCTCTGAAGTAAACCACCCGATCTCTGATACTAGTACTTAACCTGCTGACAGTTCAAACAACAAGACACATACTTCACAATATCTTTCTTTATTCTTCTACACCAGTAGTGATGCTTCAAATCATGGTAAATCTTCGTCGCACCTGGATGAATAGAATACCACGAACCATGGGCCTCTACAAGAATCCGCTCTAACAACCCATTCACATTGGGCATACAAATTTGGCCTTGAAGTCTCAATACCAAATCATCACTAATAGTCATCTCCTTAGCATCATCGTGTCCTTAAGGGCAAGCAACTGGGGATCAACATACTGATGTGCCTTGATACACTCAAGCAAAGACGATCATGACACAACACAAGCAAGAACCCGTCTAGGCTCTGAAATATCCAACTTAACAAATATATTGGCCAAAGCATGAACATACAAAGCTAACGATCGCTCCCCAACCGTAATAAAAGCAAGACTCCCCATGCTCTCAGCCTTCCTACTCAAAGCATCAACCACCAAATTGGCCTTTCAGGGGTGATAAAGAATGGTGATATCATAGTCCTTTAGTAGCTACAACCACCTCTGTTGCATCAGGTTCCTTTTTGTTTGAGTAAGTGTTATAGTCTCATGTGATCCGTGAACACCTCAGATGACACACCGTAAAGATAGTGCCTCCAAATCATAAGTGCGTGAACAATGGATGCTAACTAAAAATCGTGCACTGAGTAGTTATTCTCGTAAGGCTTGAACTCACAATATATTGCATAAGAACTCTCCCCACTCTTGTCTCACCACCTGAATGGGTCCCCATTTTGAGTCAATCTGGTCGAAGGAGCTGCAATGGATGAAAACCCTTCCACGAAACAACTATAATACCTAGCAAAACCTAGAAAAATACAGAGTAGTAGAAAGTCTGGGCCAACTCTGAACTGCTTTAATCTTCTACATATCCACCTTAATCCCCTCACTAGAGACCACGTGACCCAAGAACACACCCAATCTAGCCAAAACCCACACTTGTAGAATTTGGAATATAGCTTTTTCTCCCTCTAAGTCTGGAGCACGATCCTTAAGCGCTGCTCATGCTCCTCTAGGCTGTGGGAATATATCATTAATAAATACAATGATAAAGGAATCGAGATACGACTGAAACACTCTTTTCATCGAGTGCATAAAAGCTGCTAGGGCATTGGTCAGCCCGAAAGACATCACAAAGAACTCGTACTGACCATAGCAGGTCCTAAAAGCCGTATTCGATATATCCGACGCCCGGATCCTCAATTGATGGTACCCCGATCTCAAATCAATCTTTGAGAATACCCTAGAACTATGAAGTTGATCAAATAAATCATCAACACGTGGTGGTAGGTACTTGTTCTTAACCATAACTTTGTTCAGCCACCTATAGTCAATACACATCTTCATAGAGCCGTCTTTCTTCTTCACAAATAGAACTAGGGAACACAAAAGCGGGACACTCTGTTTGATGAAATTCTTATCAAGTTTTTTCTCTTGAAAATGTTCTTTCTACTCCTTCAACTCCACTGGTGCCATGAGATAAGATAGAATAGAGATGGGCTGAGTGTCCAACACAAGGTCAATACAATAATCAATATCCCTATCGGGAGGCATGCCCGGTAAGTCTACTAGAAATACATCTGGAAACTCGCTCACTACCAGAACTGACTCAACGGTAGGAGTATCAGCACTAACATCCCTCACAAAAGCTAAGTAGTCCAAGCACCCCTTATCAACCATCTGATGTGCCTTTAGAAAAAGATACTACACTACTAGGTACATGACCCAATGCACCTCTCCACTCCATCCTCAGCAACCCCGACATAGCTAACATCACGATATTAGCGTGACAATAAAGAATAGTGTGATTTTGGTGACAATTAATCCATACCCAAAATCACATCAAAATCTACCATATTGAGTAACAAAAGGTCAATCCTAGTCTTATAGCCCAATAGTGACCAGACAAGAGCAATATGTACGATCTACCACAATAGAAACCCCAACATGCATAGATACATAAATAAGGATACACAAAGAATCACGAGACACTCATAATATGAATCAAAATAGGATGACACATACAAATAAGTGGAACTCGAATCAAATAAAACTGATGGTTGACAACATCTAATGTAACAACCTCAGTCCTATCAGGGAAAGCATAAAAATGGACATGACCTCCCCCTCTAAGATGTCCTCTATCCGCATGTTCTCTACCTCTACCCGGTTGTGTAGGTGACGTAGCAACTAGAGTAGGAGCCATAGCCTGAATTTCTTGCGAGGTCCACCCCTTCGATGTCTGAGACAATCCCTCACCATATGCCTTGTATAACAATACTCGAAAGAACTCCTTTGCGGGTGTGGCTACAGGTATTGAGTCTGCCTCGGATGAATAAAATAACTGTTGTAGGAACCCGGTGGAGAAGGTGCACTAGAGGATGGCTATCCAAAATGAGTACCTTGAGTTCTATTACTAGCTAGAGCACTACATGTAACCTGAAGTGCAGACTGAACTGGTCGATTTATAAAGCCTCTTCAATGATAATTTGTAGCTTAACAATGGGAACCGCTAAATCCTCCAAAACTCCGAGGCCTCTTGGCCTCTCTATCTCTGCTCTTCTACCCATTGATACGCTTCAACCTCCTACTAATTTCCAGAACCTGGTGGAATAGAGTCCTAGTCTCGAGCTCCCGTTCCATCCCAAATTTGAGGCTATAACCAAGTCCATCAATAAATCTGCAGGCTCTCTCTCTAATAGTGGAAACCAAAGCATGTGCATGACGAGATAACTCAGTAAACCTCATAGCATACTCGGTCACGTTCATAGTCCCCTGGTGAAACTGCTTGAACTCGGTGCGCAACGCATACTTGAGGGTTTGTAGAATGAAGTTCCTCAAAATGAGATAAATGATCTGAGCCCAAGTGAGTGGTGCGGCACCAATGGCCTACTGTCCTCATATGATGAATATGTCCAAAAGAGATGAATATGTCAATTAAAGATGTTATAAATAAACAAGCATTTCTTTTTCAGTCATTAGGTTTCATCATCTTCTTTAATTATTTCATCTTCTATTTCATCTTCTATATCTGATATTTCATATACACTATCTTCACTATCTAGTTCATAATCTATATATTCCATCTGCATATATTCTTCATCATTAATTATGATTTCAGTTATTTGTTTTTTCTTTAAGTTCCTAGGTGCTTTTGTAGGTATTTGTTTGTAGTGGTAGGAATATTTCGTTCTGGGTATTTTGGATATTTTTCTGTGTGAATGGTTTTGAAAATAGATTGTTCATATTTATATTTGTGTATTTAATTAAAGCTGAAATAACAGAACTAATGAATCAAAATTGGACAGAATTAATTATACCAGAAACAGACAACAGAACTAATGAATCAAAATTGGACAGAATTAATTATACCAGAAACAGACTTATATGAATTAGATCTATATTTTGATAACACATAATGAATCATACATATCTACAATATTGGCAACAAACTACCGATAATATAAATTTACTGACAAATCTAGTAAAAACTAATATAGAAGAATGAGAATTGTATAGTATATATAGATGATATATTACTATATTCAAGAACACAAGATGAACATATAAAATTATTAGAAACAGATTTATTGTAAGAACAGATAATACCCAAGTAAAATGGTGGATAACCAAAAAAGTACAAGATTCAGTTACAACAAAAGAAATACGCAGACTGGTATTAAATATATTAAACTTTACATTTACAATTGAAATAATCACTACTAACAAGAATGTTGTTGCAGATTACTTGTCAAGACAAAGCTACCCAAACTGATCCAGATAATACAATGAAAAATCTACTCTTAGCCATGACTACACTTTGTAAGAAAGTGGAAAGTATGGATGAAGAGATACAGATAATAAGAAAAACAGCTAGTAGTCAGCAGCATGACTCAAAAAATGCGGAGATAAGACGATCGGAAGTCTCTAAAATTCCAGAGCTAGAAGGTGACGTTGAGAAATACCTAAAAACTCATAACAGTTTGTTAAATATAGTTGCAGGAAGCAGCACAGCTAGCAGTACATCTGCAAAGAAGAAGGAAGAAATTAAACCCAAATACACAAATATAAATATGAACAATCTATTTTCAAAACCATTCACACAGAAAAATATCCAAAATACCCAGAACGAAATATTCCTACCACTACAAACAAACACCTACAAAGAAAGTCTGAACCAAACCAAAAAGACATACATAGAATTTTTAGGAATACAAATAGATAAAAATGGAATAAAAATGCAAACACATATAGTACAAAAAATAATCAATCTTGATGAAAACATAGATACAAAAAAGAAATTACAATCATTTTTAGGATTAGTAAACAAAGTAAGAGAATATATACCTAAATTAGCAGAAAACCTAAAAACTTTACAGAAAAAACTAAAAAAGGATGTAAAATATGGGTTCGATGAAAAAGATAAGGAACAAATAAGGAAGATTAAAATATTGTGTAAGAAACTACCAAAATTATACTTCCTAGATGAAAATAAGAAATTTACTTATATTGTAGAAACAGATTCGAGTAATCATAGTTATGGAGGAGTTCTTAAATATAAATATGATAAAGAAAAAATAGAACATCATTGCAGATATTATTCAGGATCTTATACTGAACCACAAGAAAGATGGGAAATAAATAGAAAAGAATTGTTTGCATTATATAAATGATTATTAGCATTTGAACCATATATAGTTTACAACAGATTTATTATAAGAACAGATAATACCCAAGTAAAATGGTGGATAACCAGAAAAGTACAAGATTCAGTTACAACAAAAGAAATACGAAGACTGGTATTAAATATATTAAACTTTACATTTATAATTGAAATAATTACTACTAACAAGAATGTTGTTGCAGATTACTTGATTAAAATATTGTATAAGAAACTACCAAAATTATACTTCCCAGATGAAAATAAGAAATTTACTTATATTGTAGAAACAGATTCGAGTAATTATAGTTATGGAGGAGTTCTTAAATATAAATATGATAAAGAAAAAATAGAACATCATTGCAGATATTATTCAGACAGAAGAACAAAGAAAATACCAGGTTGATGATAAGCATTAATGTTGACAAGTGAGGCATAAATCCCAACAGCTCGCTCATAGAGTGCTACTAGAGCTCCCAAGATCTAGGTGTCACTTCCTGCATAGTGACTGTGATGGACTCTCTATCGTTCGCATACAGAGCCAACCTTGTTCCCTGCAAAACATGGATCAACCATCTTAATAGAGCTAAAACTAGGAGAAAAAGAAAACAGAAAAAAGTAGAAAAAATGTTAAACTGTGGTGTGGAAGGAAAAAATATTTAACACAGTTCACAAAGCGTGTGATTCTATTATAAAAAGATTCTGGGTCGAACTTTTTACAAATTAACCAGCAACATATTTCTTTTTAAATAGGGAAAATGCTAAGAGACTGAGTGACATCTCAATTACCAGAAGGCTTATATTTTGTTCATCAATACCAAATGCAAGTAGGTCAATAATTGGCAATATCAAGCAATTTTATAAAGCGATAACCATGACAACCTCTCATTATATGAGGCCTTTCAGAAACATCTTGCCTTTCTTGCACTAGAGATCCCCCTCCCCCTCCCCTTTCCGATCTTTCCACTTAACTAAAATATTAGGAGGACAAACCTGTAACATTCCAAAGAGGTAGTCACCACAGGTAACACCAGGTTCAAGCTCCCAATTATGACCAGGGGGCCTATCGCGCAATACTTCAATAAATATTGCAAAGAAATTGTGCACGCCTTCTCGGAGTTGTTGAATATAGTTGGACACAAGAAAAAGAGGATAAATGTTCTAAGGTGAAACAATGACAGGCATGCAAATACTTTAACAAACTTTAGAAAAAAGAACATCAGATGTTTTTCATCTTCTTGTTTACTTTTTCCTTTTTTGGTAGGTGAAAACACATTCTCAACTAACACTTACAAAATCATTCTGGCAACATGTAATTTCTAAGATTTTTTCTTTATTCTTTAATCCCACCCCTCCTTCAACATATATAAGTTTAAAAGTACTCCACGGCTACTATAAAATTTGTTAACAGGTACAAGAAAGGAGCAATATCTTATCTAGAATGGGTTACCTATTTTATATTATTCAATTTACATAACAAACCTTAACTAATAACAAACCTCTACTATCTGCAACAAGTATATTTGCAATTATTATTTGAACTAATGACGTACATCTATTACAATTATTGAGTACTAGATAGATGAAGAAAATAATTATGGTATGTAGCAACTCAAAGATTGACTTTCTTCTACTGATTAATCAAAGTTCACCTCTACTATTCTCAAATCAAACACAACTCTTCATGTCCAAGCTACAGATAATTAGATCAAATTACTCAAATGATTTGCATCCGTGGAAATTCAGCTACTCTGCATCAAAAACTTATTGATGAAACCAACTAATGAATGGTTTAAAAGTAATTTACACAAAATCCTCTAAATTCAAGTAACCAGAAAGAATTATAAGTGCAAGAAAGATTACACTGGTATCAAAACAGAAAATGAGGTGTTGTTTTTATGTTATATTGTGTCATCGGATTATGTATATGTTGTTAGGAATGGTTTATGGGATTCTCTGACAGGTTGATAGGTCCAGTTACAGGGGAGACTCTGTCAAAATTTTTAGAAATTAATGGAGTTAGCGAAATTTTGGAGCTTTTGGTGTGTAGATAAAGATTTAAGTCACATTATGTGACTATGGCAGACTCTAACCCTCATTCGAGGACGAATGATCCTAAGCGGGGGAGAATGTAAAGCCTCGTTAAACTTTCCTAATTATTTAAGATTTTAAGGTGCGCCAACAGTGTTTGGGAATCACGTGTTCGAGTATTAAAGGAGACCTATGGGATAGAACCATATCATTTTCAAATAAAAATATGTGTTTAAGGTGTGTTGGAACATACTAAGGAGTTTTAGGAATGGCAAGAATTTGTGGGGAACAAGTTGGATACATTAAGTGAAAAGGATGTTTCAATTCGCACAAAATCCTACTTCAAACGCATGCTGCTACCAAACTATAAAAACTTAGGAAGTGATTTGCCTATCAAATTGAAGCTCTTTGAGTCTAGATTCCAATGCATCAAACCAAGAATCATTTAAAAATTGTTGCCACTAGTGCCAATGAAATGAAAAGATGTGAAGGAAGTATGAAATGAAATGACTGATATAAAAAGATTGATGTCTCGAATGAGACGGCCTAGTCGATCGGGTCGTGATCGGATGCCATATCACACCTATGGTGGTGATTGTATTGGAAATTTTAAATGAAATTTTGATAGTGGTTGATGTCTCTAATGAGATATCCTAGCCGATCGGGTCATGATCGGACTCCGTGCTAAAGGTACAGTTGTATTGGTATTGAGAGTGATTGTGGTTGATATCTCTAATAAGATGGCCTAGCCGATCGGGTCGTGATCGGAGTCCGTGCTAAAAGTACGGTGGTATTGGTATTGTGAATAATGGTATTGTGAACGATGATACATCGGTACTAAGGATCTTCAACTTAAAAATATGGAAATTTTCTTGAACATTTATGTGGTTCTAACTTGATGATTTGGTATTGTTCGAGGCTTCCATTGATTTTATGATTGTTCCTACTCGTAGTATTATTCATTCTATTGAGAAGGTGCTTAGTTATACATACTAGTGCTATTCGACGGTACTAACGTCCCTTTTGCCGCGGGCGCTACATCTTTAATGGATGCAGGTGGTTCCACAACAGGAGATATTGATCAGTGATAGCGGTACACCGTCTTTCCAGTTGACTTGGTGAGTCCCACTTCATATCGGGGTCATGTATCTTTTGTTCCTTGTGTAATGTGTTTGAGGTATAGCCGGGGCCTTATTTCTGGCATTATCATAGTACTCTTCTTTATCTATAGAGGCTCCGTGTACATAGTGTGGGTTGTATATTGGTGCTGGGAAGGTCAAACAATGTTATGTTGTGGTATTATTTCAGACTATGAAAAATGTGTGTGAAATTTGAGACTTTAAAATGATGAAACTATTGGTAATGAATTGGTATTGTAGACATGATCACCTTATTGGCTAATTAATGAAAATATGTATTATCTCCATTTATGGTTGAGTTTGGGTAGAAGAGAATATAACAGGCTTGCTCGGCCGAGTTCAGTCGGTTGAGCGCCGGTCACGCTCCCCAACTTTGGGGCGTGACAGGCAGGCCCGTTATGTGTTTTGGAACATTTTGATATATTAGGAAGGGGTCTCGAGGGCCCCGGGTGTGATTCGGATTGAATTCGGAATAATTTTGGACTTGGTTGAATTGATGAGGTCTGTTTTTCTTGTGTCATCACACCGGCGGAGGCTTTGGCCGCGGGTGCGGACACGTAGGTGTATGAGGCTGTATCCCAGAAACGGAGAAGGCCAGGCCAAGCCTGGGTTTACTGGTGCGGACACCTGGGCGCAGATGCACATCTACATGCATGAGTGTTATTTTGCAGAAGCAGAACTGTAAGGTCCTTGTGAAAGACCGCAGGTGCAGTCGAGGCTCCGCAGAAGCGGGCTCGCAGGTGTGAGCATTTTTTTCGTAGAAGTGGAATTTCATGTCATTAGTTGGAATCCCATCTGCGATGGATTTTTCCGCAGGTGCAACAATATGCCCGTAAAAGCGAAAATCGCTGGGCAGAAAAGTAGGTGTTTTAGGGTTTTATCACATTTTCATCTTTTGGACCTAGAGAGCTTAGTTTATGGCGCTGTTTTGAGGTATAATCTAGGAAATCATCGGGGTAAGTGATTCTAACTCGGATTTGGCTATATTACATGAATTCATTGTTATTTTTGTCATCTTATTAGTGATTTGACTTGGAAAATTTTGGGAAAATTTGTGAAACTTCTTAAACTTAAATTTAGGGATTTGAAAGGTGATTTGAATTCAGATTTGAGTAATTCTTGTATGGTTGGACTTTTTATGGAATGAGTATTCGGATTTTGTAAGTTTTATTGGGTTCTGAGAGGCGAGCACGGGGTTGACTTTTTGAGTTGACTTTGTGTTTCTTTTTAAAGATTGCAACTTTATTGTTCGGAATAGCTTCCTATAGTTTGTATTAATGGTATGAAGTTGTTTTGGCTAGATTGGAGCCGTTCATAGTTGGATAAAAGCGGGAAAGGCTTACTAGTGGGTTGAGTTAGCATGTTGTGAGGTAAGTGTCTTGCCTAACTTTGTGTGGGGGAATTACCCCATAGGATTGGTGTTGTTTTGTGTTAATTGTGATATGTGGAAGTTGTGTACACATGGTGACGAGTGTGTACACGAGCTAAATGAGGTAATTGACCGGTTTTAGCAATGTAGTTTCCTTTCATGCCTTTAATTAAGTTTCCATAATATGTTATATTCATCATCTTTAGTCTATCGTCACATGCTTTACTTGTCATCGTTAATACACGTCTTAACACTTGATAATTGTCTTCACATGTTTAGTTGAAGTTATTGTCCTCTCTATTCCTTGTTCATTATTTAACCGATGAGTCCCTTACTTGAAGTTGCTATTTCTTGGAATATCTTATTGTTGAAATACCATTCTTGTGGAGTTATTCACTTTCGGTCGCTATTGTTGAGACTCCTGTGCATATAGTGGTTTAGCCATGGGCTATTTATTATGGAAACACTATTATTGTTGACTTCTTTGGCAATTTGCAATATTGGGCATTTGAGGTGTAATTTGTGATATGTTGTGATATTGATACACATGCAGTGGTATTCGGATTAGGGTCAAAACGATTACGGTGAGATAAGGTGTGCTTGATATGCGGGCTACTAGCAGGGGAACTACTTGAAGCCACATGGTGTGATAAGGTGGGCTAAAACGCCGGAAGGTATTTTAGGAAAAATGACTTTCAAAACTAAATGCAATACTCCCGCGGTGATTTAAGGTAAGATTATGATTTTTTTGTTATATGAGACTATGAGGTGGTACCTTGGTAGTGATTCTTATTATACATTTCCATTACATCACTTGTGTTTTGGTTGCTTTGTGTCCTTGGCGTATTATTCCTTCTTTTCTTTCACGTTGCCTTAATTGCCTTAGTTTAGTATAGCTATTCTTGGTATATTTTCTTCATTGTTTCATTTCCATTGTTTATAATTATCATACTATTATATACCTGTTCAGTTTTCTTATTCATTCTAGTAGAGTCTTGACCCGATCTCGTCACTACTCTACCAAGGTTAGGCTTGGCACTTACTAGGTACCATTTTGGTGTACTCGTGCTACGCTTCTGTACATCTTTTTTTGCAGATCAAGGTACCTCCCACCAACATAGGCACCAGTGAGTAAAGTTCAGATTTGGAGACTTCAAGGTATACCTGCCAGCGTCCGCGTGCCTCGGAGTCACCCTCTATCTAGTTCTATTTCATTTTCCCTTTTTATAGATACTGTTGTGTAGGGAGGTTCAGTATACTCTTATAGAGCTTGTGACTTGGTATCATCGAATTTTGGGAGTATTGTTCTATTGAGTTGTAGAGTACTTTTTTGCTAGTTGTTGAGTTATTTGAATGTTTTTATCATTTTCTCAGTTAAATTCTGCATGAATGTTAGGATTACCTATTCTTACAAACTAGGTGAAATCACGACATCCTACGGAGGAAAATTGGGTCAGTGACGAGTTGGTATCAGAGCCCTAGGTTCATAGGTGTTACGAGTCAAAAGAAGGTTTAGTAGAGTCTCACGGATCCGTACAGAGACTATTGTACTTATCTTCGAGAGGCTATGGAACTGTTAGGAAATTTTACTTCTTTGATCCCTTATCGTGCGAATTTGTTGACTTCAGATTTTTGTATCTATGTCTTTTTATTCTCTCACAGATGTTGAGGACACGCACAGCTGGATCCGATAATCAAATACCCGCCCTTGCTAGAGTCGCGAGAGGCCAGTGCTGGGGCCGGGGCCGGGGCCAGGGTTGGGAAAAGGCAGAGGAGGGGCATGTAGTGCAGCCAGAGCACCTGCCTGAGCTACAATGGAGGAAACACTAGTAGATCCAGTTGGGAGGTAGGCACTTGCAGTGCCTGTTGACACCCCTGCACTTTAGGAGACTCTCGCCCAGTTCTTGAGCATATTTAGTACTCTAGCTCAGGCGGGGTTGATTCCACTTGCACCGGCAACATATCAGGCTGGGGGAGGAGCACAGACTCCCGCAGCCCATACCCTAAAGTAGGGATTCTATGTAGAGCAGGTACCAGAGGTTATACTAGTGCAGACGGTTGTTCTAGTTTAGCCCGAAGTTAGGGAAACAACATATGAGGAGGAGCAGCTCAGGCTCGAGTGGTATAAGAAGTACCATCCTCCTACATTCAGTGGCTTAGTCACAGAGGACACTAATGGCTTTATGGAGAAGTGCCACCAAATTCTCCGTACATGGTGCTATGATCATATCACATTATGCACCTGCCCTGGTTTCAGTGGCCTAGTTACAGTACCTTGGTTTCCACAAGGAGGCCAATAGGCCTCGAGATGCTGGTGGATATAGTGGTGCCAGTGCCCCAGTTGTAGCCCATCATGGTATAGGCTATGTGAGCCGTCCAGTTCATTCAGCACATCCATCTTCCAGTGGTATTCCGGCTACTCCCAGGTCTCAGGTTGCCCATTATGCACTGCCACTGTCTAGTGCACCTCCAGCACGGGGTGCTTTCAGCAGCCATGTCCTCCGATAACTTGTTTTGAGTGTGGTAATACTTTTCATTTGGTAAGGGACTGCCCTAGACTCAATATGGGTGCACCTCCACATACTACTCAAGCTCCACTTATTCCATAGGGTCCCCGTGGTTACCGCACCAGTTGCCACTCCACCTGCTCAGCCAGCTAGAGGTGGAGGTTGGGTGTGTAGGGGTCGCGCTAGAGAGGGAGGCCAAGACAGATGTTATGCTCTCTCGAGTAGGATAAAGGCGGTTGCATCAGACTCAGTTATCAGAGGTATTATTCCGGTTTATCATAGAGATGCATTAGTTTTATTTGATCCAGGCTCTACTTATTCATATGTATCATCTTACTTTGCTTTGTATTTATGTATATCCAGTGATTCTTTGAGTTCTCCTATCTATGCGTCCATGCCTGTGGGAGATTCCATTGTTGTTGACTGTATGTATCGGTCATTTTTAGTTGTTATTGGCAGGTTTGAGACCAGAGTTTATCTATTGTTTCTCAGTATGGTAGACTTTGATGTTATTTTGGGTATTTATTGTTTGTCGCCCTATCATTATATTTTTGATTGTCACGCCAAGACGGTGACATTGGCTATGCCATGTTTGTTATGGTTGGAGTGTAGGGGTACTTTGGATTATGTGCCTAACAGGGTGGTGTCTTTCCTTAAGGTACATCGGATTGTTGGGAAGGGGTGTGATGCATATCTAGCCTTTCTGAGAGATGTCAGTGTTCATACTTCTACCGTTGAGTTTGTTCTGGTAGTGAGAGACTATCCAGATGTATTTCCGTCAGATCTTCCGGAATGCCGCACGATAGGGATATCAAATTTGGAATGGACTTGTTGTCGGGCTCTAAGCCCATTTCTATTCCACCATATCGTATGGACTCAGCATAGGTGAAGGAGTTAAAAGAGCAATTGCAGGAATTCCTTAATAAGGGTTTCATTCGGTCTAGTGTGTCACCTTGGGGTGCTCGGGTCTTGTTTGTGAAGAATAAGGATGGTTATATACGCATGCATATTTATTATCGGCAATTGAAAAAGATTAGAGTAAAGAACATGTATCTATTGCAACACATTGATGACCTATTTGATCAGCTGCAGGGTGCCAGAGTGTTCTCAAAGATTGATTTGCGGTCATGCTATCATCAGTTGAAGATTCGGGATCCGGATATTTCAAAGACTGCTTTCAAGACTCGGTATGGTCATTACGAGTTCCTTGTGATATCATTTTGGCTAACAAATGCACCATTGATGAGTGGTGACTTTACCATTTATTTTAGTCTCTTTTCTTTAGTTTCTGAATTCGTTAATTATGATATGAGGTTGTTTATGGTGTGCATTTCTAGATTTTCAAGTACATGATGTCATGAAAAGAGTTGTATTCAATTAAAGTGAAATTGAGCAAAAACGTGTAAAACAAGTGCAAATTCCTTCAGCGATTCTGCTTATGCGGAACACTGTGCGCTTATGCGACCTCGCATTTGCGTGGAGAAGGCCGCATCTCCGGAATTCAAGAAACCTTCGCTGGGATCGCATCCGCAAGTGAGGAAACACATTTGCGGTCACGTTTCTACGCTTGATGTCCGCATCTGTAAGTGTAAGTCCTCTTCTGCAGAGTAAATGTTTTCCATCAAAGGTCGCTTCTGCGAGAGGCTATCCGCATTTGTGGAACTGTACCTGCGAGTATCCTCCACAGGTGCAGTCAGCGGGCTTAAGCTATGGACAATTTTGACATTTCATATTTTCTCCATTCCAAACCCACTAATACATGACCTAGCTTATTGGAAAAGCATCCTTGGCTTAATTTTCAGTCTCATGACTAGAGAAGACAAGGTTGAAAGCTAAGGGTTCTTGCACACTCACTTGGGTCTTGAAGTTTTGGAGTTTTTGGTTGAGAATTTCTTACCTATTTATGTTCATTTCTTCATTTCCTTGCTTTGTATTGAATATCTAAGTGTGTAGTATTTTTCAAACACTTGAATCTTGTTTATGGAAATATTCATATTTAAAGTGTGGATTAAATACCTTGTTGTGCTTATGTATTGAACGATTTTATTTATAATGAAGTGAGTTATTGTTTCTTTAATTATTCTAGTTCTTTAATGTTTCCAAAGGGATTAGCTAACCCTATGACTCGCCCATTAACTTCGAATTAATTTTGGGAAATATAATTTGGGGTTGGAAAAGATTAATTAACAAGAACTTGAGGCTTTAACCCTCACTTTATAGATTCTACCTATGGATAGGATTGAACTACTTGTAGCCATATTCGGGTGAGCTTAATCTCTTAGTTATTTTAGGTATAATTCAGTTAGGAAGTGTTGTTAGTCCTTGGAAGAAGCTAATATAGAATTATTACCCGAGGCTAATTAACATAAACTCACTCCTATTTGTAAAATCGTGAAATATATTTGATCGTTACTTGAGTATAATTCTCATTGCATCCATGCTTGTAGCCATTTATCATTTTACATTCTTTCTAGGTTAAATTACATTTTCGCATTTAGACATAAATATTGCCAAAACCATTCTAAGTGTTGGGCTTAGCATAATAAGTGATAATTGTCTTAGACGCCTAATCTCCTACATATTATTTTCTGTGGGATCCGACCCCGACACATAGTTAGGTAAATTATATTGCATGTGATCGTGTCCATTTACCTTTTAGTAGTGGATTTGAACGTCATCAACTATTCATATATTGGAGGATATGCTTCGTGCCTATGTTATGGAGTCCAGGAGTTCTTGGGATCAGTTCTTGCCGTTTGCGGTGTTTGCCTAAAATAACAACTACCAATCGAGTATTGAGATGGCTCCATATGAGGCCTTGTATGGGAGGCGGTGTCGGTCTCTAGTGGGTTGGTTTGAATATACTTGATCCACCCTTGTCTGGCCGCATGTGCATCACAATGAAATGCCTCCATTATCTCACCACATTCACATCTCGTCACCATTATACTCCACATAACATCAATCAATCCACACATCATATCCACATGTTCCATAATATCACAAAAAAACAAAATCAATACTCATGTCAAAATATAGTCTCACAGCTCAAACATAACATGCACAAGGACAATACAATAACATAAGAGTGCGAGGAGTATTCAACAATAAAACATGTTTCATATAGCAAACAACCCTAATTCAGGGCATATTAATAACCTAAGGTCTAATCCAGCCATAAATCACACACGCCCGTTTACACAATCGGCAACTCGTGTACACGTAACTCACATAACACAATATGCAATTACAACTAAATCCTAAGTTGCAATTCCCCCACACAAGGTTAGAGAAGATACTTACCTCAATTTAGCCAAATCAATACTCCAAAAATGCTTTTCCTTTAAAATGCACCTCCGTTAGGCTCAAATCTAGCCAAAAGCGACTCAGCAATATCAAATACTCCAAAAGTAATCAATTTCTATTAATAAAGTTGCAATCTTTACTAAATTCCTAAAAAGACAACAAAAGTCACCCCAGGCCCCCCCGGTCAAAGCCTGAGTCGAGGGGTAGATGTCGACTACCCATTACCCCATGAGCCTAAATATATGTTCAGTTTTCAAAACCAAGTCCAAATCTGTCATGCCCCGAACTCAAGGAGCGCGCCTGACGCTCAACCGAGTGAACCCGGCCGAGCAAGCATGTTAGATTTCCTTCTACCCAAACTCAACCATGAATAAAGAGGAGATGCACTCCATTAATAAAATACTGAAATGATTTCATTAACAACTAACATTTTATTTCCATTAGCAGCTTCATTCATAATTTCCAAAGTATTACGAGTTTATAGATATAATGAAAACATATTTGCCAAATACCACCACTTATAGTTTAATTCCCAAAATCAAACACCACCCACAACATGTCTACAGAGCCTCTAAGTACAACAGAAGAGTAATATAGAAATGCCGGCAAGAAGGCCCCGGTTATACCTCAAAATACAAAGTACAACATCAAATGACATCAGGCCTGGAAGAGAGTAGGGCTTAGTAAAACATGTTGAATAGGGAGTAACGGCTAACGAGGACCAAAGTTGACCGCTGATGAACCACCTGCACCCATTGAAGATGCAGCGCCGCCGACAAAAAGGACATTAGTACTGTCATGGGTGGATTTCCATCCATGCCCCATGACCCCTTAGACGCTCCCCGTGGTGTCCTGGCCAGCCTCCCAATGCCCAGCGCCACAGTCGGCCCCGTGGTCTCGGCAGTTCCAAGTGACAAGCGCGCATGTGCCTCTGTCGCTCCACCGCTAGCCATCACCAGCACCCAGTCACAGGCAGATGCCAACAGCGTCGCGCGCAGTCCCTGATGCTAAAGACAAAGTTGCTACCAATGACTTGTTTCTACCTTGTATAAGACTAAGTCCTTTTTATTGTAAATATAGAGTAGTTATATTGCAGTTTCTTTAAGTGTGCTTCTATAGCTTATTTAGGTCAAGTTATGTAACTTTGATGTTTTTAAGCATTATTAACGGGGATCAAGCAATCAAACTTTCTAGCAAGCAAGCAATTCTCTGTACCGGTATCTCTCCCCGTGACACCATGTTGCTTTTCTGTAATAGCTTTCATTAATGCAATCAAGCTTTTTTTTATTGTCAATTCTCTTTTCTCCTCTCTCAGTTGCTCATGACATTGGTTTTCCCGTACGGCACTGACAATCTAGTCTAGCATATGGAGGGGACCTCAGTTGGTGGACAACAATCGCACTAACAATGATTGCTTAGCCATATGTCGCCCTTCCAAAGAATCTCAAGAAGGTGCCACGTAACAGTTGGTATTAGAGTCTAGGCTCGACATCGGATGAGGGATTACATTACAATTACCACCATTTCTGATTATGGTGAATCATGGTGATCGCATCGCGATCCTTGAGGAGACGGTTGACGTATTACGGCCCATCGTGGAAATGGTGCATGACCTAAAGATTAGCCTAGTGCAAAGGTTGGACGACCTGGACCGCGGACTGCTCCAGGCCAAAGTTGACATAGAAAACATCAGTCGCGACTATGAAGGAGACCGACAAATTGCAGCCACAGAGGCAGCCAAAATGTTTGGTAAATTCGACGTCCTCCAATAGGAGCGTGCCGAAGATTTAGCCCACAGGGCATAAGAGGCAGACAGGGTGACTTCCATGCAACAAACTATAAACAACTTGATAGACCAACTCAACGTTGTCAATGCTGCTTTACAAGGCCTGCTTCAAAGAGGCGGAAACCAAATCGGGGGTGTTGTGAACCTTGCCCCTGTGGCACAAAAACTAAAAATTACTGAGCCAAAGCCATACAGTGGAGCTCAGAATGCCAAAGAAGTGGAAAACTTCATTTTCGACATTGAACAATACTTCGATGTCGCGGGGGGCCTAGAAGAAGAAAAGAACGTAGCAACTGCTGCCATGTATTTTCAGGGTGATGCCAAAATATGGTTGAGGGTGAAATACGAAGCCATCAAGGCCGGTGAAGATGCTCTCGAGACATGGGCGGAACTGAAGGCAGACATGCGCCTACAGTTCTTCTCCAAAAATATTGAGTACAATGCAAGGAGAAAGCTATGGGATCTCCGCCAAACCAAGTCAGTGCGGGATTACGTGCGGGTATTCTCTGCGCTCATGCTGAACATACGCGACATGGGAGATAAAGACAAACTCTTTACCTTTCTGTAAGGGTTGAAACCTTATGCCCGTATGAAGTTGCAAAGACAAAGGGTAGACATGTTACCTAAGGCGATCCAAGCAGCAGAGTGCCTTGGGGATTATAAAGTGGTAGTCCGAAAAGAAAGGCCTCAACAGCCTGTCCGAGGAGGATACAAAGGGAGCCAGCCAAACACTGGTGGTCCTAGCAGAAGTGGAGGAGACCGAAGTTCAACCAAATCTAAGGCTCCCTCCTCAGGCAGTACTAGCACTGCATCTAACAACAACGATCGGGGGAGGAAACCCTCCTCAGGATGCCGTCATTGCGGCAGACCAAATTAGAATAATGAATGCCCACATGCACAGATGAACGCCCATCAAGCTTTTGATGATGGGATGGATGATGACGCAGATGATGCAGACTAGACTGAACCAGTAGGTGCATTCAATGCAACTGTTGGCTCTATTTCTAAGTGTTTCGCGGGAACTAGTGCTGGTATTGCCAAGAAAGGGGAAAAGAAGGCAAATGATAGGACTCCTCTTAATCAAGAGAGGACCTTAATGTTCGTCAACATGAAGGTAAATGGCAAGACCATTCGGGCGATGATAGACACGGGTGCTACCTGCAACTACTTAGCCTCGACTCAGGTGGAGCACCTTGGCCTAGTTGTAGGAAAGGGCAGAGGTCATGTCAAGGCTATCAGCTCAACCCCTCAGCCAGTGGGTGGAATAGCCAAAGAAGTACCAGTGAAGCTTGGCCCTTATGAAGGAAAATTCAACCTCCGCATGGTGATCATAGATGACTTCGAGTTGATAGTGGGGTTGGAATTCCTGAGGCAAACCAACACCATGCATGTACCGTATGTAGATATGCTAATGATGATGGGAAGAAATGGGGCCAAGCCCTGCATTATCCCATGTATGCCCATGAAGATGGCCGATGAGAACATCTCGACCTTGCAGTTGAAGAAGGGGGTCAAAAGACATGAACCTACGTTCCTGGCTACCCTCTGAATTGAAGATATAGAAAGCTCCCCGGGTCGTATTCATGCACCTGTGAAGGAGCTTCTACTGGAATTTGAAGACATCATGCCACAAGACATGCCAACGCGTCTCCCGCCTAGGCAAACTATGGACCATGAGATTGCATTTTTGCCGGGTGCAAAGCCACCTACCCGGGTGCCGTACAAAATGTCTCAACCAGAACTCACCGAAATTCGAGATAATTGACGGAAATACTAGACACAGGGATCATCGTACCCTCCAAGTCCCCATACGGGTCCCCTGTTCTATTCCAAAAGAAACATGATGGCAGTTTATGACTCTATGTGGATTATCGGGCTCTAAACAAAATCACCGTGAAGAACAAGTACCTTATTCCGCTAATGGCAGACTTGTTTGATAAACTGGGCGGTGCGACGGTGTTCACCAAAATAGACCTGAGGACAGGTTATTGGCAAGTTCGGATTGTAGAGGGTGATGAACACAAGACTACCTGCGTGACAAGATATAGGTCGTACGACTTCCTGGTTATGCCATTCGATTCTACTAATACGCCAACCATATTTTTCACAATGATGAACCAAGTCTTCCGAGAATACATTGACGAATTCATGGTAGTCTAGTAGTCCTGTCTTGGCTTTCAACGGATTAAAAACGACTATGTCTAGTAGCCCCGTCTTGGCCCTCCCTGATTTGGCCAAGCCATTCGAGGTACAAACGGATGCCTGTGACTATGCCTTTGGTGGAGTCTTGCTACAAGATGTGCATCTTGTAGCGTACGAGAGCCGGAAACTAAAGGATGCAGAGCGGCACTATGCCGCCCACAAGAAAGAATTATTGGATGTCGTTCATTGCTTCCGCCTTTGGAAGCATTATCTACTGGGAGCCTCGTTCATGGTCAAGACAGACAACATAGCAATTAGCCATTTCATGACCCAGCCAAAGTTGAATGGTCGACAGGCCAGGTGGCAGGAACTCCTAGCGGAATTTCACTTCAATCTGTAGTACCGAAGTGGGAAGACTAATCATGTTGATGATGCGCTCAGTCATAGGGCTGATCTAGCCTCGGTGTTCCTACTCACCACCCTAAAGGGGAGCGAAGTAACCACCACTATAAAAGACCAGATATAGGACCTACTCATCAAGGATCCTGCTACACAATATTTGGGTGATTTGGTAGGACAGGGCAAGACTCGCCAGTTCTACACTAAAGATGGTTTCCTGAAAGTAAAAGGGAACTGACTTTATGTTCCTAAAGGAGGAAATCTGCGAAGGGCACTTATGGCGGAATGCCATGATACTTTATGGGCCGGTTATCCCGGTGAAGAATGCACCATGGCATTGCTTCGCCGTGCATATTATTGGCCTCAAATGGCCAATGATGTTACTCAGTATGTGATGACTTGTCTAGTATGCCAGAAGGATAAGTCGGACCGCTTGACGTAAGCAAGACTCTTGGAACCACTAGCTATCCCAAAAAGACTTTGGGAAAGCGTTTCCCTGGACTTCATCACCGGATTGCCCAAGGTCGCAGATCTCACAACCATCCTGGTTGTGGTGGATCGGTTTTCCATGTATGCTACCTTTATAGCAGCCCCACAATATATATCAATAGAAGAAATAGCTCGACTCTTCTTCTCTCATGTCATCAAATATTGGGGCATGCCTAAAGACATCGTTAGTGATCATGACTCATGCTTCACTAGCAACCTTTGGACCATACTCTTTAAGTGCCTCGGGTCAAAATTGAGTCATAGCTCAAGTTTTCATCCGCAATCGGATGGCCAGATGGAGGAATTCAATGGCATGCTAGAGGAATATCTCCTCCACCTCGTAGCCGGATCATAGAAGGAGCGGGTGAAGCTTCTGGATGCTGCTCAACTGTATTTCAATTAACAAAAGAGTTCTAGTACCAACAAAACGCTTTTGAAATTATTACCGAACAAGAACCGCTACTCCCACATACTGTGAATGCACAAAACATGTCCAAATCATCTCGAGCTGCTAGCTTCTCAAAAGAATGGAAGCAAAATTTGGAGATAGTGCGAAGCTATCTTGTCAAAGCCCAAAACTGGATGAAGAGGCATGCTGATCAACATCGTCGCTTCGTTGAATATCATGTAGGAGACAAAGTGATGGTCATTATCCCAAAGTGGTACTTGTTTGCAGGGGTCCATGACCCTCGCCTATTGCAAAAATCTCTCGGACCCTTGTCCATTGAAAGGCGCATTGGGAAAGTTGCATACCGGGTTGATACCCCAGCTTGGTGGAAAATCCATCCCATTTTCCATGTCAGTCTCCTGAAACTTTTTTGGGAAGATATGGAGGATCCTTCATGGAGGCAACTCACAGTACCTAGTATTTGAGGCCCCAATTCAATCGAGAAAAGGCGTGCTGAAGCTATTCTTGATGATCGAGGGATTCACGCCTCAAGGAAAGATCACCAGGGGTTCTTGGTGAAATGGTAGGGATGTCATGCAGAGGAGAACACATGGGAGAGGGGAAAAAACCTCAAAGCCTATAAGAGCCTACTTGATGAGTATCTTGTAAGTAAGTCGCCGAGGACGTCGCCAACTCAAATGGGGGAGAATGTCATGGGCGGCTTTGCATCCATGACCCATGACCCCTTGGACACGCCCCGTGGCGTCCTAGCCAGCCTCCCAATGCCCAGTGCCACAGTCAGCCACGTGATCTCGCCCCATCACTAGCCATCGCCAACGCCTAGCCACAGGAAGATGCCAACAGCGCCGCGCGCGCAGACAATGCCGCACGCGCAGACCCTGATGCTAAATAGAAAGTTTCTGCTGACAGACTTGTTTCTACCTTGTAGAAGACTAAGTCCTTTTTATTGTAAATATAGAGTAGTTTTATTGCATTTTCTTTAAGTGTGCTTCTACAGCTTATTTTGGTCAATTTATGTAACTCTGATTTATTTTTTTAAGCATTATTAAGGGGGATCAAGCAATCAAACTTTCTAGCAAGCAAACAATTCTCTGTACTGGTGTCTCTCCCCCGACACCGTGTTGCTTTTCTGTAATAGCTTTCATTAATGCAATCAAACTTTCTTTCATTCTCAATTCTCTTTTCTGCTCTCTCAGTTACTCATGACATTGGTTTTCCCGTACAGCATTGACAATCTAGTCTAGCGTACGGAGGGGACCTCAGTTGGCGGACAACAATCGCACTGACAACAATTATTTAGCCTTACGTCGCCCTTCCAAAGAATCTCAGGAAGGCGCTGCGTAACAGTACATATGGAATAGTACTAGTATGTAAAGCTTACTGTCCTCTTTCAAAATAGAATGCTAATGTAAGAAAGGGGAAATCATGAGAACAACAATCAACAATCAATGATATCCAAATGCCAAGTTAAAACATACTAATTTCCAAAATATGAAGATAATACTGTGAAGATGATAATCAAATTATGAACATAATATTATTTTTGGTTGGGAGATCTTTAGCACTGATATACCACTGTTCACAATATCACCGTTTACAATACCAATACCACTATACTTTTAGCACGGAGTCCGATCACGACCCCATCGGCTAGACCGTCTCATTTGAGACATCAACCACAATCACAATTTTAATTACAATTTCCAGCACAACCACCACCATCTGTGCGGCATGGTGTCCGATCACGACCCGATCGGCTAGGCCATCTCACCATAATGCCGTGTGGATCGACATCATCCTTTTCTATCAATCATCTTATCCCAATTAAGCGGAATAACTTTATCACATCAATCTCATCCCAAATAAGGGGAATGATTTTATCACATCAATCTCATCCCAAATAAGGGGAATAATCACAATCCACTCCTACACCGGCACGTGTAGTTTCGGGGTTAGATTATTTCAACCTACCCTTCCTCGGTGACTATCGATACTCCCAAAAATATTTTTGATTTGCATACAAAGGAAACATAAATACAAATTCATTTACCGCATAACGTTTCATAACGTATATAGCCTCATTGGTACTTTCAACCACTTACAACATCATTCTTTCATTGGCTCTCTTGGCCATATATATGATTCATCATTCATGTCATGGTGGCCATATTTCATATTCCATACTTTCATTTCTTTCGTTTCATGGATCATCATCATAAATATCAACAAATAGAATATCCCGAAAATCACAACTTTAGGTTCATTAGTAATGAAGACTTTAAAGACAATGGATTTCTTTACAAGAAATGGAGTAAAATGATTTACAATCGAAGCACAACATAAAATCATAAACGAGTAACACATCATTTATTCTTAAAATACTTTTCCCCATAAAGGGAATACACAATTTCCACTCACGAATATGTAAGAATGCAAAACATATTGAAAATACTCATAAAGCATAACATTAGTTAAAACAGCCACATTGGAGCATGACTTGAGGACATATATACTTTTGAAGTAATTTTGGAATAGTTGAATCAAGGCTCATTTCATAATCTTTCTAATATCATCGCATTTTATTGGCACCTCTAGCCACAAGTATAACTTTCATTCTTGGCAGGGTGGCCACACTATATATCTTCAACTCATTTTTTTCACTTTCGAGCATCTTTAAAGATTATCAGTAACAAAGGCATTTCCAATTAAGACTTTGGGTACACATATGAGCAATTAAGATTCTTAAGCATACCGAGTTTTTCTCACACAATTTGGCATACTAGCTTTCATTTAGAGCATGACTCAAAGCTATAACATTTTAATACACAAACCGTACGTTGAACATATATCTTTCGACATAAGGCTCATTCGGAATAGTTAAGTTTATAAGGAATAACTCGGAACATAGGAATTAGGAACTTGATCCAACCATGCTTAAAACTTACGGGAACATCATGAAATTCAATTCTAAGAGAGTAGTTTAGCCAACATACCTGGAATTCACCCCTTAATAATACTACGACGATCCACTACAATAGGAAAGTTCAATCTACAATAACATCCAATGGGACAAATATTAGTAATAAATTCCATAATTTAGGCCATTTAGGCACTTTATCAAATACATAGTAGTCATGAATCTCTACATCTGTTAACCATAGAAATAGTTCATCCAACTACTACTATTTACCAACAATTTATCCCACTACTATTCTTAAATAATTCTTAACTTCCAACATCACATACATGAATGACCATCCACACCCAACCAACAAAATTTTATCATATAATCACCTTTCAATCTCTACAATGGTTATGTAATTAAATTGGGAACTTATGGCTTCCAACCACCATACCATAAGTTATAACACATATTTCATACATAAATAATCACCATAGATTAGTTAGAGATGGCAGATATACCTCTTGTAGTGAGACTCTGGAAAATACCAACTTGTAGGGTTCCTGACCAATTTGGCAATTTGAATGGAAATCTATGGATCTTCAAGATTAATCCTTGTTAATATAGGTGTTTAGGAGTAGTAATCAACTCAAATTACTCCAAAAACATTACCTTAGTTCATGGGAGGGAAGTGTTGGGCGGATTTCCCTTGATATGCTAGCCCTATCTCAAAGAAATGACTTAGCCCCTTTCTCTACCCGGCCTCGGGGGTATTTAATGGGCTCCTACATGCGTGGTCGTGCATCTGGGAAAGTGACCAAACATTTGGTCACGCACCTGAGGCATAATACCATCTAAGATGCGCGGTCGCACATCTGGGCTGGCATATGGCATAGGTCCGGTAAAATGGCCATACCATTCTGTAAACATATCCAAATGACAAACGATTTGATGTGTTTAGAAGAAACATGCATTTGAATTAGGGTCTTGTGTGAATTGAGACATCCTTTCCACTTAATGTATCCAACTTGTTCCACACAAGTTCTTGCCATTCACAAAACGCCTTTGTATGTGCCAACACACCATAAACATATATTTTCATTTCTAAGTGATGTGGTTTTATTCTCAAATACTGTTGGCACACTTTAAAATCTTAAATCATTAGGAAATTTTTAACATGGTCTTACAAAATCGACTCTCAAATCTCAATTTATTATTTTTAGAAAATGTTTGTCAGAAACACCAATTTCACTCATTGATTCGTCAATTAAATGCTAAATAAAAGATGAGATTAATGAAAAATAATAAAATCCAAGTGAAGAAAACTTACCCAACCCAAATTGGCAAAAAATGCATCAAAATCGCCTCAAACGGAGCTCCCAATCTCAAAATATGAAACAATGAGTCTAAGTCCCGAAATCCGTTTTACAAACCAGCTACAGATGTCGCATTTGAGATCTGGGGTTCGCAAATGCGACCTCCGCAAATGCGAACTCCGGAAGTGTGACCCATTGACCGCAAATGCGAAGCCAGCTAAAACCAGAGGATGTCACAAACGCGACCACTGACTTCGCAAAAGCAAGGTTTCACTCTATGAGTCAACATTGTAAAAGCGACCACAAGGTCGCAAAAGTGGCATGCCCATGCCCCAAACCCCTTCGCAAATGCGACTGATACCTCGGAAATGCGAGGCTTGCAAATGCGAACTGGTTCTCGCATTTGCGAGATCTGCAGCACCAACAATATCTGCAACACTGAAACAAGTGCCAAACATTCTAAAATACGTCCGAAACTCACCCGAGCCCTCAAAATCACAACCGAGCGTCTGATTCCTACCAAACTAACTTGGAATTACACTATACCTTAAGCACAAGTTTCAAATGATAAAATGGATCTATTTTATGTCCCGAAACAAAAATTTGATACTGATAGATACAAAGTTAACTCATGGTCAAAATTAGAAATTTTGAAACCTTGAAATTGTCAACTTTCAGCAAAAAGAGCCAATTCATCCGAGGAACCTCTGAATTCAATTCTGGATATAATTTATAAGTCCAAAATCACCATTCAAACCCATTAGGACCATCAAAATACTGTTTCGGGGTCGTTTCCACAAAAGTCAAACTTGGCCAACACTTCCAACTTAAACATCCAAACTAGGAATTATGTATTTCAAATCAAACCAAAACCTCCCTGAAACCCAACCAACCATCCCCAAAAGTCACATAACCATAAATACCCATAGAGGAATCTTCAAAGAGAGAAACAAGGCTTAAATACACAAAACAATCAGCTGGGTCATTATAGTTTCCAATCATCATTTGAATTTGTGTATGTTCTAAACTTAACAAGATTAATCGTCTAAAAAAGCTTATCTTAAATAGAAAATATTCAAGAAAAAATAAGAATTTTTATAACAAATACAGAATTAATCAATAATATAAAATGTTTAATTGTTATTTCATACAAGTATATATACAAGTTTGTTATACCACATATTTTCGTACATAAAAGTACATCATAGGTTAATTGATGTGTCACACCCCGACCTCGGAGAGCACAACCTGCGCTCGCCGAGATAACTCGGCCAAGCAAGCCTGTAAAATGCCTTCTATCTGAACTCACCCATGAATAAAGAGAAGATATATTGCGTTAATTAGACAATGATAAGGTTACATGAATAATCCAAATTTCAATTATGTTAGAACTTCATTCAAGATTTTCCAAAATACTACATTACACATTCATAATTTAGAAGTGGAAACATATGATACAAACACAACATTTCTAATTTGACTTCCAAAAACAAAGGTACCACCGATGCTATGTCTACGGAGCCTCTAATATATAAAAAAGAGTAGCATGATGGTGCCGCAATCAGGCTCCGGCTATACCTCTAAACAATATACATAGCGTACAGGAGATACAAGACCCCGAAATGAAGTGAGACTCACAAAGTCAGCTTAGGAGAGGGTGTACTGCTATCACTGATCAATACAGCCTACTGTGGAACCACCCGCATCCATTAAAGATGCAGTGCCCCGTGCAAAGGGGACGTTAGTATGTATGAAATAGTACTAGTATGTAAACCTAAACACCTTGTCCATTGAACGAGTAACAGTAAAAGGAGAAGGAAACATGAAATCAATGAGAGCCTCATACAGTATAAAGGTGTCAAGTTAGGGGAGAGATAAGGGGAAACAATCTCATCACATCAACACGGGAATTTACCCCTCAATTACTCCTACACTGGCACGTGTAGTTTCAGGGTTAGTTTATTTTGAGCTTCTCTTCCACAATTAGATACTAACTTGTAATTGAAACATGATTTTAAATCACAATACCTTCTGTACATTGATCATACTAGATTACATTCTCGGAGGGAATCATTTTATGATATGAACTTTTTTAACACATTTTGAGTACATACAACTTCCAGCAATGCTTATTTTAGAATTATCAAATATATTAGGAAGGACCCAGAACATGAACCATAGCGACTTCAATCTATTAGAAATATGACAAATCTGAACCATAATTAGGAAGATATTCAGAGTTTCAGCTCATTTGAGCATTTTATCAAGCAGTAAGTGTGCATTAAGGTTTCAAGGTTCTCCTATGGGGGATTCCTTCATCCCACAACCCAACATTTACCCATTTGAGCTCAATAACCTTCCCACCAACCTTGATGGTACATGCATGCATAAATAACACTCAAGAATCACACTTCTAATTACCTACTTTCAGTTCAATCCCGAAATTGAGGGCTAGGAAGTAGAATCTTACCTCTTTGGTGAAGACCTTGTGAGTTTTCCTTATTGAGTGTCAAAGTTTAAGCAAGGGTTGATGAACAAAGTTCTTGGGACTTCATCCTTTCTCTCTAAAGCACTCCCCTTGCTCAAAAATGGCAGCTTTTGCCTTCTAAACGAGACCCAATAGCTTTTAATCAAATGGGGTCGAGTTTTAAAAATCAGAAAATGGACAATCCGAATTCAACTCTGTGGTCGCAGAGTGCACCGCAGATCTGGTCTGCAACCTACAAAATGGATCGTAGAAACATTCCCAAAATCTAGGCTGGTCTGGTCCACTATACGGCTAGGTCTACGGCCCACATATCAATTATGCGACCGTATAATGGACCGCAGAATCTCCCTCTGAAAATCTTCATGCTAGTTCTACGACGGATGTACGACCCACAAAATGATTATGAGATCTCATAGTTGACCGCAAAACGACATCCAAATTTGGCCTATTTCTCTGCTTCGCTCTGCGGATGATCTATGGTCTGCATATCAGTTCTGTGGTCGCATAATAGATCGCATAAACGCTCTGTTCTACAATAATTTTTCTTCAACTTCCCAATTCTCTACTCAAACCAAAAAGTTCGTACTTCGGCCAGCAAGCTCACCACGAAGATTTTCTACAACCATCAAATTTATTAGCCTACCTCGGCACGAAACCCCTGATTTTAGTCTGAGGTAGTTCTAGCTTGCAAGCCACTTGACCAATCTTCTAAATGATTCTATACGGTTTGACATACTGCAGACTCAATTTTCCATTCTTACCAAACTGTATAACCCCCTTCATGGGGGAAACCTTCAAGAATACCCAATCATCCTCTTGGAACTCCAAATCCCTATGATGTACATCCGAATAGGACTACTGACGACTCCTGAGAAAAAGACATGGCCTTATGTTTGTGAATCCCCTCCTTTAACTGTACCAGCAATGGACTGTCATATTACTTCTCCTTGACTTCCGAAACAAGCGATGATTCGCCCCTATTTTGCACAATAACCCCTCCTTCAATAGAGCCCGTAAGATGAACCCCCATACTAGCTATCCGATGAACTTCCTTGAGGCCTTAGGTGAAATTTTACGAGGCCTTACACGATGTAAGGTATGTGGATATTATCCAGATGATTTATTGGAATCGATAGACGGAATCATGTCCGACCATGACCGGATTATGAACAATGACATCTAAGCTAGAAATCTGTGGTGGTTGAAAGATCCTTTCACAAGTCAGTGCCCATGAAATATTGTTCCTATTAATAATGCCTTGAGGATCCAACAGAATACTACCAGGTACTTAAAAAGAAAAAGCGCAAATCATCTACAGAATGTCTTCGAGAAAGGTATGAAAAAGGCGACCCATCAGTTGGCTTGCTCAGCCACCCAGGTAAGTATGAATAACTATTCCACTATAATTCTCAGGAATGGCCAAAATTGCTAGAGAAAAATAACTAGCTAATAACCCCTGGTTGGGAAGATGACAAGGCAACCACTTTTCCCAACAATCATAATGTACTAATGTATGGCCTCGTTAGTGCCGTCTATATCCATGATTTTCCACCTATTGAACATTTCATTAAAGATGGTGCAGATCTCCAAAAAGAAAGTTATTTTTCCCTCAGGAGAAAAACCACCATCTAGTGACATTGAAGCAACAATCAATTGGCAGTCCGAAAATTCTATTTTTCAAAATCGAATCTTGTAAGACCCCTACATTGGGAGGTGCTGCTGGCACACGATGCCTGAAGGCCCATGCAAAACAAGCCATTGAGGCCTCCAAATATTAGCACTATAATTAACATGTGAATAACTATTTAGCAAAATAAACATTAGCATTTAATACATGATCATCACTGTCACTAGCACAGCCATACCCAACCATAAGATGCAATCAAATACTAACACTAGCCTGCAAGCCTCTAAGAGTATCAAAAGAAATATATATATTACACCACTTGGTCGGGACAGGGCTCCACCGTACCCAAAACGTGCATGGCATCTGCTTCAGTAGCTATTGACTATTGAACATCTACTTTGAAAGAGTGGAGAGCAACAACCTATCAACTCGAACAACACCCTATTGGGGAGGGATGCCACCGGGTCTATTTGCACCTATGGTCATGAACACAATGCCCAAAATAAAAGGGCGTCAGTACGAATGATATACTGAGTATACAAAGCTAAGAAAGCATATAAATAAGAGTCATAGTATAGGAAACATGATCTCATGGTCTCAACCTGGGTACCGAGGACAACCACCAGGGGCATGAACAATAGAAGCCATAACATATAAAGATGCAATGATACAAAGGAGTAGGCCACTTACAGAATCTTTACATTAAATACAATATAAATTTATTTAGCCCTGCGTTGGGTCATCTTACTTTACATCGTACTTGGCCTCCCACATGACTCGATAAGATTAATTTCCTTTATCACATCATACCCGACCTCATAAGGTCTCGGTCTTAGCCCGCCATGTAAGGGATCAATCGTACCCGGCAATACAAAGGATTGGTAATGTCATAGAGAGCTCAGGTTCGTACCAGGCCACATAAGGTCTCGATTGTACCAGACCATGCAAGGGCTCGTTAGCATTTCACATCATACCCAATTGATCATTGGTTGCACAATAGGTGTCGTACACGACTATCTATAGTGCAACTCGCTAAAAATATATTCATGTTCATATGTGATGATTTGCAGAACTAACTCCAAGAGATATTAAGTTTAACCTCAAAATGAACCATGCTTCCCGATTACAGGATACCAACTTGGAATAATTTAAACATTAATAGAAATGCTACCAGCAAAAATATACAATGATGGAACAACATTATTTATAGGGCATAGAACCACCAAATCTTATAGTGCAGGAATTATTTAAAATGAAGGAGAAACTTACGCTAACTTGTGCCAAGAAAGAAAGTCGCCCTACATACCTTGTTGACGTGCTAGCTACGTTTCTAGGATGATCAACCCTACCTTCAATGAATCCCCAAAATCGATGCAACTAGATAATAACTATAACAACGATGATTCCAGGCTCCTTCACGCAATATATTGCAAGATTCAAACTCATCTTTGACTTCTCCTTTACTCATTTGGAAATACGAAAGCGGAATTAAGAGTATTTTTAGAGAATAAGTGTTGGTGATACTTCTAGAAGGTGAGAGGGAATGAGCCTTACTACCTTTTTATACCAACATAGAAATCTCCGTCGGGTCCTCATACCAGGTGGGACACCTGGC
The DNA here is from genome assembly GCF_000715075.1 of Nicotiana tabacum. Taxonomy (NCBI): domain Eukaryota; kingdom Viridiplantae; phylum Streptophyta; class Magnoliopsida; order Solanales; family Solanaceae; genus Nicotiana; species Nicotiana tabacum. The sequence goes on along the minus strand of NW_027438279.1, from coordinate 47,536 downwards.
GCAAGCTTGCGGAATCGTGTAATCCCCCTTCCCTTCACATATGTCGTTGGCTGACTGGCCATGTTTGAGACCAAACTTACCAAGATTTATTTAGGTGTGAGGTGTAACATCATCTCCCCCTTTGGAATAGTCGTCCTCGAATGTTGGATCACAACCCATCATGATTACCTCATTATTGCCTCTCATAGCTTGGAAAAATCTGGGTATGTAGATTTCATTTGTTCTTTCATTTCCCACGTCATTTCTTCCTTGCTATTGTTCCTACAAAGCACTTTAATTGAAGCCACTTCTTCAGTTCACAACTTTCGGACTTGACGATCTAGAATGGCCAACAGAACTTCTTCGTAGGATAGATCTCATGTAACATTAATAACTTCAAGAGGGGTGATACGCAATGGATCACTTAAACACATGCCGATCATAGATACATGAAATACCAGATGCACTGCCTCCAATTCCGGGGGCAACTCCAGCTTATAAGCCACTTGACCGACCTTCTTGTATGATTCGATATGGTCTGATATATCAGGGGATGAGTTTGCCTCTTTTACCAAACCTTATCAACTTTCATAGGTGACACCTTCAAGAATACCTAGTCTCCTATAGCGAACTCCAAATCTCGTCGCCGACTATCTGAGTAAGATTTTTGCCTGCTCCGAGCGGTCAATAATCGATTTCGAATTGTCTTCACCCTTTTCCCCAGCTTGTTGCACAAACTCAGGGCCTGATAACTTTGTTTCACTAACCTCTAACCGTCCTATAGGCGATATGCATGTTCGTCTGTGTAAAGCCTCATATGGTGCCACCCGAATGCTGGCATGGTAGCTGTTTTGTAAGAAAATTTGATGAGTGATATACGATCATCCTAATCACTCTTGAAGTACAGAACATTGGCCAGTAACATGTCCTCGAGTGTTTGAATAGTTTGCTTGGCCTGGCCATGGGTGTTTTGGATGGAAAGTTGTATTGAGGTTGATCATTGTAACTAACTCTTTGTGGAATGATTTCCAATAATTAGTTGTGAACAGAGAACCTCTATCTGATATGATAGAAACTGGGACCCAATGAAGTTGAACTATTTCCTTAATATACAACATAGCATATTATTCAGCCGAGAAAGTAGTTTTGGTTGGAAGAAAGTGAGCTGACATGGTGAGTCGATCCACGATAATTCGGATTTAATAAAACCCTTGACGTGATCATGATAATCCGGTAATGAAATCCTTGTTGATTGCTTCATATTTGTAGGTCATAATTTCCATGTATCGCAGCAATGCTCCCGATTTTTGATGTTCAATCTTAACTTGTTGGAAATTTGGACACGAGTGACGTACCCGGCAATGTACCTCTTCATGTTGTTCAACCAGAATAACTGTCGAAGATCATGGTATGTCTTAGTTGACCCCGGATGAATGGAATACAGGGATGTGTTAATCTCTGTCATGATCCTCTCCGAGTCCTCCGAAATTAGGTACTCATAGCCGGTCCTTGTATCAAAGGGCCTCTTCCTTGGATAGCCCGAATGCTTGCTTCTTTTCAGAGGGGATGCTTCCTCTTATTTTTGCCAAGGATGGATCTTCAAATTGTCGCACCTTTACTTAGGCCACTAACAAGGAATCGATAGTATTCAGAACTGTGATTCCTCCGTTACCGGTGTCAAGCAACTGTACACTTATTCATCTCTAATTTATGCTCTTCCATATATTGCAGAGACATCTGAATTAATGCATCATCCACCATGTTTGCCTTCCTGAGCTGGTATATAATATCAACATCAGAGTCCTTTAATACATCGAGTTACTTTCATTTCCTTAAATTAAACTCTTTTTGCTTGAATATGCACTGCAAGCTCTTGTGATTGGTAAATATGTTAACATGACCTCCGTATAGATAGTGACGACATATATTCAGAGCGAAAATGATAGCTACTAGCTCCAGGTCACGGGTAAGATAATTTTGCTCATGGTTCCTCAGCAACCTTGAATCATATGCATTCACTTTCCCAAGTTGCATTAGTACGTTTCCTAAGCCCACTATGTGGAATCACTGTATATGACATACCCCTCGGGTCCCTCAGGAAGAGTTAATACTGGTCCCTAGGTTAACCTATCCTTTAACTCCTGGACGTTCTTCTCACAACCATCAGTCCACCGAATTTTTGCTTCCTTATGCATCATTTTCGTCAAAGAAGTAGTTATGGATGAGAAATTCTCAACAAACCTTCAGTAGTAACCAACTATGCCAAGGAAGTTGCGTACCTTGTTATGGGTTGTAGGCCTTAACCAATTCTCAACTGCTTCAACCTTTTGACTATCAACTTATGTACCCTCACCAGACACTATATGCCCAAGAAAGGCCACTGAGTTCAACCAGAACTCATACTTGGAAAATTTGGGTACAAATTTTGATCCCGAAGTATGCATAAAACCATTCGCAAATGCTCTCCGTGCTCCACCTCTGTTCGAAAATATACCAGTATATCATCTATGAATATGATCACAAAATTATCTAAATACTTCTTGAACACTCGAGTCATCAAATCCATGAAGGCTGCTGGTGCATTGGTTAGGCCACGTGACATAAGGAGACATTTTTAGTGGACATATCTGGTCTGAAAGGATGTCTTCGGAACATCTTCTCCCTTGATCCTTAGCTGATGATATCTAGATCTGAGATCGATCTTCGAAAAATACTTAGATACCTTGCAATTGATCAAACAATATCATCGATCCTTGGAAGTGAATTCTTTCTCTTGATGGTCACCATATTTAGTTGTCGATAATAAATAAACATCCTTAACGAACCATCATTCTTTCGAACAAATAGCACTTAGGATCCCCACGGGGATGTGGTGGGTCGAATGAAGCCCTTAACAAGAAGTTCCTTCAACTAGTCCATTAAACTTAAACTCCACAGGAGCCATTCTGTATGGATAAATATATATAGGCTGAATATTGAGTGGCACATCGATAGAAAACTCAATCACCCTCTCTGGTGGAATGCCCAGGAGCTCATCCGGGAACACATCAGGAAATTCACTAACGACCAAAACCGATTGAAGGGTGGAATGCTTCGCCTCTGCATCTTGTACCCATACCATATGATAGAAACATTCTTTCGTGATCATCTTTCGGGCCCTAAGGTAAGAAATAAGCTTCCCTTATAGCTCTGCGACATTGCCATTTCATTCAATAACGGGCTCTCCCAGAAAGTTAAAGCGAAATACTTTCCTCCAACAATCTACTATTGCATAACAAGAGGCCATCAAATCAATCCCATAATGACATTAAATTCTACCATTTTTAATTCATTCAAATCGGCCAAGGTAAGGTGAACATAAATCATCACATCGCAATCTCGATATACTCGCCTAAATATCACGGACATGCCCACTGGCGTGGACACCTCAAACGGTTGTCGTAGCAATACATACTTTACCACATTAACTAGAAACAAATGGATTAATATAAGACACGGTAAAACCTATTTACCAAAGCATATACACTAATGAAAAATACGGATAATATACATATCACCGCGTTTGGTGAAATATCTAAATTCTGACATCTTGACAACATATAGATGTGATTTTCTTATTGCCCACCTAGGCTGGACATGGGCACTCGACCTCTACCTCTATCCCTTCCAATCGGCAGTCGTATACCTTGCTCACAAGAATGTGATATCGATAAAGAGGCTGCTACCGATCCCGTATGCGGTATCACGCCACCCAAATTTCTTACTAGGAAAAAGTGCATGATGTGATTAGGCTACCCACATGAGAAATACAAATTCGAACCCTGGCAGCAATGCCCAAAATGACTCCTACAACATTGACCACAACGTGTCTTCAAAGGTCGCATCCTGCTAGTATCCCCACTATTCTGCAAATTGCGCCCTTAGAAATTCTGGCCCTGACCTAAATAAGTGGTCCGTTCTCAAAATTGGCCATAAGACTGTGATGGAATGCTAGTCTCCGAGTTAGGTGACTTCCGAAGCAATGGGGACCTAAACTGGCTCGAAATTCTCCTGTATCTCTCGTGGACCGGGCCATTTTAGATTGACCCTGGTTGTGATCTCGAGCAACTTGTTGTAGCGTCTTGTGATCCTCTATGTTCGGTGCATAGTCCTGAATAGAGGCAATATCCGTAATCAGGTTCAAGGAAGCTGTAGTAACCACAACAAGAATCTTATTGAAATATTTTTATCATGGCCTTTTTAAACAAAGATGGAGCATTTTTTTTAACTAAAACGCGTTACTTTCCACTGAAAATGGTGATCGGGAATGCAAAAATAAGTTTTTTCCTGATCATTCGGGTGGATTCACAATGCCAAAGACATGATTTGAGATCAAACCTAGAATAATATTTCTCTTTGGTAAGTTGAGAGAAAAGGATGAACTTATTTGGCATGAGAAAGTTGTCCTCAAAATAATTGATTGAGTGGCTGGTAATTAATTACCAATCTCAATTTACCTCTTGTTTGCTCGGCTCTTTTGTTGACATAAAATGCTTCGCACACCCATTGTGAATTTGATGGCTCGATGAGATCAAAATCCACTAGCTCCTGACACTCCTTTTTTGCAAGCTGAAGATGGTCGAGAATCATACCAAAGTGACTTGCCTTTGTAGAATTAATATTCTCATTTTTCTTTGAAGCGAGCTTTATGAAGAACTCTTCATTTTTCCATAAAGAATTGTCACATTTGGTTAAGAATTCAGTGTGAGATGTTATGCAGGAGTGTTGTGTGATTTGTGAATGCTATCCTATTGGATTTGATCTAGAGTTTGTCCTACAAAATCATGAAAATGTCAAAATCAATAACCAAATCCTTACTTGGGACATGTGACCTAATCTATTCTGTCTTGTACTTCAGTCCTGGGAATAATTCAATGGTGATCGAGTGATTGGTAATAACAGTTGTGGTTAGAATTCCATTAGAGGCGGTGTCAAAATTCTTGAAGTACGACACCCAATACTCATCTGAAATGACTGCATGATAATGTGTGAGGAGTATACTCCCGTGAGGAGAACCTGGGCGTGGCTCATGTGAGAACATGAACATTTGAACTGTTGATTTATTCATCTTCATGTGCTTTTGTTGCAGAAACCTTTTGAAAAAATCACCTTGCGTTCAAAGGAAATTAGTAAAAACATTATCTTTCTCTTTAATGTGCTTGGGCTGAAACTTGTATGGAGAAACCATTTAGCTCATCCGAGAATTTGCTAATTCAGAATAACCTTTAGATTCAACTGGATCATCCTCGAAAAATCTTTTATATCCATCTCTATAAGAAATTGTGAGTGAATTAAAAAACAATTAAATATTTTAATCCCATTTTTCAGTGTTATAATCTCCTTGAAAGTAGAATGATAGTATTGTTCGGCATCCTTGAATTTTCCAATGGCGTAACAACATATTTTTCTCTGACCATTTTCTTCCTCAAACAAATGCACTCCAAAATTAATTACTGGCATTTGTCTGCAATATTTTCTTTCCATTGCAGGGAATGTGTAAAGATTTGATACTTTGGGATATCTCTTTTATTTTTTAAATTGCATCATTTTGTTCCTTGCCCCATGGCTGGACATTTTTCATCAACATTTTTGGGAGAGGAGAAATATATGTAAAAACATTATGAATAAAATCTCTCACATAATTTATTATTCTCAAAATCTGCTGGATTTGCGTCGTTGTGAACCCAGTATCGGGTAACTTGAGAAGTTACTCAGAAATATGAGGACCTGGGTATATTATCCATGGGAAAATGCATGCCCAAAAAATAAAACTTCTTTTTTCCAAAAACTATTTTTTGGTTGAAAGAAAGATGCCATATTTCCCACTAAAGAGATGAACTTGAGGTTAATGTATTTATGCTATTTATAACAAGCAGTAAGTAAGTGCCATAAAAGATAAAGGATACAAGTATTAAAAACAAATGAGTTTCGTTCAAGGTTGCCGATTTGGGATGAAATACGGTCCGAGCTATAATACCCAATACTTATGGCCTAGTACCATACAAGGTACCATATGACCGTGATAGTGTGATATATAAAGTGTGTTAAAAATAAGTAAAATTTTAAGTAATTTGAGATAATTCTTAATTATGCGGGTAATTGGTTAATTACCGGGCAGAGAGATACTACCTAATTGATTATTGGATAAAGTTTAAATTCCCCAACAAGGGGATTACGTGGCAGCAAGCCACTTTCCAAACAAGTGACTCTTAGTCATTTTTGGATTAGGTGGCAACCTAATTAATAATTAAAAGACACCTCATTCTTACATTTTGAATAACAAGACTTGCAAGAGTAATTTGAATACAACACTTCATATTTGAAAGACTTCTTCAGAACGTTAGCAACACTTCATTCTGGGATTTTGAGTATAAGACATTTCAATTCTAAAAATTCCAATACAAAACAATGTTACAATCAGAAGTGAATTCTTGTAAGTTTTCAACGTGACTTCTTTCAACCAAACAATTCCAACGAGAATTGTTAGAACCGTAGCAACAAAAAATTTTACGGTTCAAAAGGAGTACGGTGCAACCTTTTCCAAGAACATCATACAGACTTTTTCCTAATATAGGTATGTTAAGGCTAAGCTTTTCCTTCATTTTGGCATTATCTCGTAATTACACGAGTTTAATAACGAGGCATAAAGAAAAATTCATGTCCCGACATTTACGTATATTTAATAAGGTAAATCTTTCAAACCACAACTTTTGTTTGATAAGGAGTTGTGGCTTAATCTTGAGTTTGAATTAATTAAATACGTATCCAATGATACTCTACTCATTTTATATAATTTGTGGCATCACGCAAAGTTGCATGTCGCGTAGGAAGTAACAAGTTTTTCGCAGTCTTAGTATGTGCATATTTGAGTAGTGAAAATCACTCGGGAAATTTTCATAAAAACAACCAAGTTCAAGAATAAATAGTCAATATGGGTAACATGAATATTTTTTCCAAGGCCTCACATCATGTTGAACAAGTTCAAAGGGTAACTTGGCATGATGTGTAGACTCATTTCTAGTAAGAGTTACACCTAGTCTTGTAAGTACAATATTCAATTGAATATTTCCTTCTTCAAGTCAAGAGAGCAGAGAGTCTATATATGCAGTATTATAGTATTTACATTACCATCGAGTTATAATAGATGGGTAGGCCCCTATTGGGCAACCTCTGATAAGATGGTAAGTTATATACCGAGCCTACTGTGGCCGAGCGCCTGTGAGTGAGCCCAGTTGGTCGAGATACAGAGCCTAGTATGGCCGAGCGCCTATGAGCGAGCCTACTACGGCAGAGTAGTTATATATATATATATATATGGAGCCTTATACGGACGGACAACTATTTTACTTACTATATTGAGAGAGTTGAGTCAGTATCAGCAGGTAAGCATGTGCTCAGATTATTAGTTCAGTTTCAGCTTTCCGTATATTGCCTTACATACTCGGTACATTATTTCGTACTGATGTCCCTTTTTGGGGGCACTGCATTTCATGCGTGCAGGTTCAGACAGACAGACGAGTAGACCTCCTCAGTAGGTGTTGCCCGAGTTCAGCTTTATCGATAAGCTCCCTATCCTTCGGAGTTGCCGGGTCTAGAAGTTTTATGTACATCTTTTGTATATATGTAGATAATTTATGGGTAGGTCAGGGCCCTATTCCGATCATAGTACATCAATCAGTAGAGGCTTGTAAACATATACTGTCAATTAGTGCAATATGTTGGGCTTGTAGGCCCTATACGTATATTTTGTTGGCTTGTCAGTTGTAGTAATTATGACGGTCTTGCCGGCCCAGCTTTATGTTGACATTTAGTCAGCGTTAGTCTCTATTCAGTTTTATATTTTACTTCACAAATTATTTTACAATGTGGTCCCTGACCAAAGTATGACATTATATGTCCAGAATTCCTGAGTCGCAAGTTGGTACGCAAGGATAGATGAGGCACCAGGTGCCGGTTTCGCCCGCAGGCTCGGGGCGTGACAAAGTGCATCTTTACTTTCCCAAACTAATTTTACAATGTCAAATTTGGGTTCTTTAATAGTTTGAGCAAAAGGGTTATGAGCAGCTATATGTCTTTTTCGTTGGGGAGAGAAAAAGCTAGAAAGGGTAATCAAGTAGAGGAGAGGAATATCTTTGGGGAGGGAATGTACTTATGGGTGGAAGAGAAGTAACTTGAGAGGACTTCAGGGTTTCTAGGGCACAAAGTGATCACTTTTCAAGTGGTGTATTTGTTCTTTTAAAGACACCATCTATTTCTGCTGCTGCTTGAAGAAATTGAAAAGAGAAGTACTTAGCGGACAAATATCGTAGTGCTAGCTTGCTTGAAGAAATTGAAAAGAGAAGTACTTAGCGGACAAATATCGTAGTGCTAGCTTACTAACCTGTTCTCCAAGGCTTTGATGGGTCCTGTATATTGAGAAGACTTCTCTACAACCTGTTCTACCATCTTCTTAATATATATGTGTGCACAAGCTGCGGCCTCGGGCCCAAGTATACATATACATAACTGCGGCCTCTGGCCCAAAGATGCATATAGCATAAACAACGGCCTCAGGCCGACAGATTCATAAAGCATAAATTGCGGCATCAGGCCCAAATGCAGGTGTTCCACATTCACGGTTTTATATTCAGGAATTGAGAATCATACTGCAATACATGATAATGAAATACTAAATCATATTGAGTTACATGATACTGGAATGTCTAATAGAACTGGACTGGGACATGTATTCATAATAAATTGATATTTCATAATTGAGTCTCATGGGATATTGAATGAATTATGAAACTATGTTATCTAGAGAACACAAAGTTCTACTACTATTCATGGAATTGTGGCGTAATTACTTTATGATGCAATTCGTAATAGTCATAAAGAATGAGACGAAGGGAGATTAATAAACATTCACAAACATAGAGACTTTGCCTCATATACCTTTACTTTGGCCCTTTTAAGTGTATCACAATGTTCGTTGCCTCTTTAAATAATACACTATGGCAATATATATCAAGAGGAACCAATATTAGCAATAATGCTCATGTTTTAGTTACTTAGATATTTTATCAAACACTTGGTGGGCATAAAGTATCATAGCCTTTATTAATGGTGTTTCTACACCCAACAACCCATCCTCTTGCTCATAGATAATTCTAAAATCTCAAATTGTTATAATCAATATCATTCTTAATCACCCATCAGATAAACAACACCCTTAATCAATAATTATCAATCTACATGTCACAAATTGAGGAGCGCGACCCACGCTCAACCGAATGAACCCGGCCGAACAAGCCTGTTTGATTTTCTTCTACCCAAACTCATCCATGAATAAAGAGAATATGTACTCCATTAATCAAATATTGAAAAGATTTGATTAGCAACTCCCATTTCATTTCCTTTAGCAAATTCATTATTAATTTCCAAATTATAATAAGTTTATAGATATAATGAAAAATATGTTTGCCAAAGACCAACATTTCTAGTTCAATTAACAACATCAAATACCACCCACAACCTGTCTATAGAGCCTCTAAGTATATCAAAATTGAAGAATGGAAGTGTCGGTGGCAAGGCCCCGGCTATACCTCATAGTACAAAATACAACTTAAGATGACATAAAGCCCGGAATAGAGTAGGGCTCACCAAAACCTGCTGAATAGAGAGTGACTACTAATGAGGACCAAATTTGCCCACTGATGAACCACGTGCATCCATTCAAGATGCAGCGTCCCCGGCAAAAGGAAAATTAGTACATATGGAATAGTACTAGAATGTAAAGCTAACTATCATCTTTCAAAATAGAATGCCAACATAAAAAAGAAAATCATGGAAACAACAATTAACAATCAATGATTTCCAATTTCCAAGTTAAAACATATTAATTTCCAAAATACGAAGATAATATTATTTTTGGTTAGGAGATCTTCAGCACCGATATACCAATACCACCGTACTTTTAGCATGGAGTTTGATCATGACCCGATCGGCTAGGCCATCTCATCCGAGACATCAACCACAACCACAATTTCAATTATAATTTCCAGCACAATCACCACCATGTATGCGGTATGACATCCGATCACGACCCGATCAGCTAGGCTCCATCTCACCGCAATGTCGTATGGATCGACATCATCCTTTTCTATCAATCATCTCATCTCAATTAAGGGGAAATAATTTTATTGCATCAATCTCATCCGTAATAAGTGGAATAATCACAATCCACTCCTACATCGGCATGTGTAGTTTCGGGGTTAGGTTGTTTCAACCTACCATTCCTCGGTGACTGTCGATACTCCCAAAAACATTTTTGTTTTGCACACAAAGATAAAATAAATACAAATATATTTACCTCATCATCTTTCATATTGTATAAATCTCCATTAGTACTTTCAACCAATCACAACAATAATATTCCCATGGCTCTTTTGGCCATTCACAAGATTCATTATTCAAGGCACGATGGCCGTATTTGATATTCAACACTTTCATTTTATCCCTCTGATGTATCATCATCATAAATATCAACATATATAATATGGTTGGCAATCGAAGCGCAAATTAATGAAGACTTTAAGTTCATCAGTAATGAAGACTTTAAAGACAATGGATTTCTTTCCAAGAAATGGAGTAAAATGGTTGGCAATCGAAGCGCAAATTAAAATCATAAACGAGTAACACATCATTTTATCTTGAAACACTTTTCCACAAAAATGGCAATACACAATTTCCAGCAAATAATATGTAAGAATGCAAAACACATTGAAACTACTTACAGAGCATAGCATTAGTTAAAACAATCACATATGTGCATCACTTGAGTTCATAAGCTTTTAGGCAATTCTACTTTCAAATTCAATTTTGGAATAGTTGAATCAGAGCTCCTTTCATAATCTTTCTCACGTCATTTCATTTTATTGGCACCATTGGCCACAAGTATAACTTTCACTCTTGGCACGGTGGCCATAATTTTTATCCCCAATTCACTTATTTCACTTCCATCCATCTTTATGGATTATCAACCATAAGACATTTCCAATCAAGACTTTAGATATACATATGAGCAAATAAGAGTGTTAAGTATATTGAGTTTTTCTCACACAGTTTGACATACTAGATTTCATTTAAAACACGACTCAAAGCCATAATATTTTAACACACATATCATTCTTGAAAACATTCCAGAAGGATAACATAATGTGATCGGACCATTCAGAACACATTTTGAATACATAATTATCGACACTTTGCTTAATCAGGACGATTGAATTTATTGGGAATAACTAGGAACATGAGAATAAGGAACTTAAACCAACCATACTTGAAACTTACGGAAACATCATGGAATTCAATTATAAGAGAGTAGTTTAGCCAATATACCTCGCTTTGAGCTTTCCTTAAGTTACTACAATGTTTCGAAAATCCTAGAACCTTAAATCTAATTTGAAACATAACAAAAGTGAATCATAATTAGGAAGATATTTTTGGTCTCAGTTCATTCGAGCATTTTATTAAACACTAATTGTGCAAATTGGTTACAGGGTTCTTCCACAAGATTTATTTCAATTCACAACCCAATCCTTACTTATTTGAGCTCAACAATCTTTCCACAAACCTTATTAGTACATACATGTATAAATAATACTCTTACACCTAAGAATCATACTCCCTATCACCCATCCTTTACCCCAAACTCGAAATTGAAAACTAGGGTTTGATTCTTACCTCTTGAGTGAAGATGTTATGAGATTTCCTTGTTGGATTTCAAAGCTTTGAAAAGAAATTGATGAACAAAGCACTTGAGCTTCTTCCTCTCTCAAGAACAATCTCAATTCTCTCTAAAAATATCAGGTTTTTGCCTTCAAAATGAACCCCAAAGGCTATTTATCAAAATTGGGTCGGGTTATAAAAATAGAAAAATGAACTCTCCAAACTCAGGTCTGCCGTCGCATAATGGACCGCAAAACGGGTATGCGGTCCGCACAATGGACCTTAAAATTGGTGCATAGAATTGGGCTAACCTGCTCAGTTCTGCGACCATTCTGCGATCCGCAGATCACTTTTGTGATCCGCAGAATAATTTTGCGATCGCAGAATTGGCTGTAGAATCACATTCTGCCAGCCTTTGGTAATTTGGTTATAACTTCTTGTAGGATTGTCCAACTGACGGACGGTTTAAAGTGTTAGAAACTAGACTCGAAGATCTTTCATTTGATAGATTAATGTCTGACCTCAAGTCATATTGAATCGAGGTGTGAAATTATATTGCCAATATCGAGACCTCGGGACCGAACAAAATCAAGATCAGGCGAGATCGAGGAAAACTTGTTGAGTCGGATAACAGAAAGGCAAAATATCCCCGATCGAGCATAGATCACGGCAGAGATCTTGACATGTATCAAGGATAGGCTGATTAATTAGCCAATCAGAAGAATTTTTACTTCATTTAGAATTGTATCAAGAGTAGGACTCCCCTACTATTTAAAGAGGATATGATCATTTATAAAGGGGCATGACTTTTATGCAACATAAAGCAATACACTATCTTTTTCTAGCTTTCATTATCTTGTTACTCTATTCTTATATCAAGTTGAAACTTCTCTTGATTCAAAGGTGATCGAATTAAAGGGCCAAGGCTATTTGATTCGTTTGGTTTGCTTTTATTTCTTTTATCGTCAAATTCAATATTAATATATTCTCTTAATTTAATCCAAGTTATATCACGTATCCTTAAAACCGCGTATAATTTTAATTATTATCCATTTTTAGGGTAAACACAAGTTACATTAATTTAATAAGGTTTCAAAACTCAAAGGAGAAAATTAATCCAATGACGTAAAGGCGAGACATTGGAAATTTAAAGAAGGTAGTCGCATATTATACGATGTTTCTAGGTAAAGTTTCTCATTGTTTAAAGAAAATGTATATCATATATCAGAATAACTTAGGGGTAATCTTTACTTTCTCAAAATTCCCATATTGATTTTTCATTTTATAAAGAAAAGACTCTCCATCTCATAATCAATAGATTAATGGTAATACTTTAATTGCTAACTATTAAATGTTAAAATAGTTAATTACAATTTACTTAAACAAAAATAAGAAAGGTATCGTATTCGACATTGATGTCATATTTGGGCAAGTTTATTGGAGAGAACTCTATATATAATTCCATGGAAGAGAAAAACTATGTTTACTATAAACCATTAAAGTTTAAACCTCCATTAGACCACACAGTACTTCATTATATCCTAGAGGGGAAAGAGCAAGAGAACGAGGATCCAAGAAGCAAAAGGAGGAGGAGAGAAAAAGGTTGAAATAGTGATAATGTATATAACTTAAATTCACAAGGAATAAGAAGAACTATCTATAAAATTTGGGTTACACATAAAAGAGATCCGACATGAAACACTGAATATAACGTCTCCGGCCTAATGTGACAAAACCAACGTCATAAAACTACCATACAGAGTTTGCAATATATCATAATTCAGACATTTCTAATTAAGAACTTGCTGCTAAAACTATATATATAAACATTCATATATATGATCAAAAGCTACGCACATACGTACAATATTCACGGCATAATAATAAATCCAATGACTGCCTCTTCCACATACAAGAAATGTACATCAACTGATACTGATCAATCCACACTTAATAATTATTAAATTAATAATCTACATCTCTCTCTACATGAGATCTAGAAAGAGAAAAAGCAAAAAAGAGATGTGAATGAATAACATATATATGTACAACCATTTACAGTAGTTTCTATGTATAGCTATATGAACAGTACGTACGAAGTCTAGATAATCATGCACACACGACACTTATTAGCTAATTAAGTCTCACAAAAGACTGGATAAATCATAACTATAATCATCGACAGAAACTTGTTCTTCATCATTAAACAGAACATGTCCTTCATACTGATGATGATAGCTAGTATATGAATCCATCTCAAATAGCCATGTCTCGATATTTCTATATTCTTCAGAAAAATCCATTTGATTTTGGCTTCCCATATTGGAAACATTATTACTATCCAACAAACTGAAAGATGGTTCTTGGAAAGAAGCTTCAAATGGATGATGGTATACATCCTTCTGATGAATCTATGGATAATTCTGATGGGGTCCATCTCATTCAAAAGCGAAAGTAATAAGCATGTGCTTAAGAAAAATATGTGGCTCGGTGTTTCTTTGGTTTGAAAACCAACTTTGTTGAATTGTTAACATTGAAGAAAAAGAAGGAAAAGTGTGTGCAAATTATCAAATATAGTAGGCTTCAGAGAGTGAGGCTCTGGCTATAAAAGGAGAGCTTCGACTCTCATTTCTATACATTGACAAAGAGAAAGAAAGATTGATATTTTACAGACAGGGTATAAGAAAATAGTTTGAGAGAAAAATAGAGAGTGTGCGATATTGTAGTGAGGTGAGAATATCAAAAGTGGGTTATTTCTTTTGAGTGTTGTAGTGGTCTTTGGAGTATTTTACTAAGACCTACAAAGTGTAAAGTTCCTTGCTATAGTGATATCAGTTGCTCCTCTCGGGGCCGTGGTTTTTCCTTATTCAAAAGGGTTTTCCACGTAAAAATCTTGGTGTCGTTGTCACTCTTTTATTCTTATTAATTTATGTATCTCGGTGCTATGTTATTATTCTGCTTTTATTACCGTGAATATTTATTTTTGTAGAGGGTTTATTCCCAATAGCTGGTATCAGAGCACAAGTTCTGGTCGCTCACAGAAGTACTATTCACTGTCGGTAGTACTATCCTCGGTGAAAAATAACATGTCCGGAGTAATGTACGAGGTAGAAATATTCAACGAAGATAACGGTTTCTCAACATAGCAAAGAAGGATGAGGGATATACTTATCAAACAAAGATTACACAAGGTACTAGATGTTGATGCCAAAAAGCCTAATACCATGGAAGCTGAGGACTGGGCGGACTTGGATGAAAGGGCTGCTAGTGCAATCAGGTTGCACTTATTGGATGATGTGGTAAATAACATCATTGATGAAGACACCGCACGTGGCATTTGGACAAGGTTGGAAATCCTATACATGTCAAAAATGCTGACATATAAATTGTACCTGAAAAAGCAATTATACGCCCTACACATGGGTGAAGGTACTAATTGTTTGTCATATTTAAATGTGTTTAACAGACTAATCACACAGCTCGCCAACCTCGGAGTGAAAATCGAGGAAGAAGATAAATCCATCTTGCTATTAAACTCATTACCATCTTCGTGCGATAATTTGGAAACAACCCTCTTGCTCGGTAAGACTACCATTGAGTTTAAAGATGTCACGTAGGCTCTTCTACTCAACGAGAAGATGAGAAAGAAGCCTGCAAATTAAGGACATGCTCACATCACAGAAGGTAGAGGTAGGAGTTATCAAAGTAGTTCGAGCAATTATGGTAGATTCGGAGCTCGTGGGAAGTCTAAGAAACAATCCAAATCAAGAGCCAAAAATGGCTACAATTGCGATCAACCAGGTCACTTCAAAATATATTGCCCAAAGCCAAAGAAGGGCAAAAGTGATAGCAGTAACCCGAAGAATGACACAACACAACCGCTATGCTACAAAACAATGAAAATTTTGTCTTCTTTATAAATGAGGAAGAGGAATGCATGCACTTGTCAGTTCCAGAGTCGGAATGGGTGGTTGATACAGCAGCATCTTACCATGCCACACCAGTAAGAGAAATATTTTGTAGATATGTAACAGGTAATTTTGGAACTGTGAGAATGGGTAACACGAGTTACACAAAGATCGCGGGGATCGGTGACATTCATATCAAGACAAATGCCAGATGCACATTGGTTCTAAAGGATGTGCGGCATGTACCTGATTTGCGAATGAACCTGATCTCGCGAATTTCTTTAGACTAGGATGGATACAAGAACTATTTTTCAAATCAAAAGTGGAGACTCACCAAGGAATCATTGGTGATTGCAAAGGGAGTTGCTCATGGCACGTTGTATAGGAAAAATGTAGAAATATTCCAAGGTGAATTGAACACGGCACAAGATGAGATTTCTGTAGATTTGTGGCACAAAAGAATGGGTCATATGAGCGAGAAAGGATTGCATATTCTTGTCAGGAAATCACTCGTTTCTTATGCCAAAGGTACAACGGTAAAACCTTGTGACTATTATTTAGTTGGTAAGCAGCATAGAGTCTCATTTCAGACATCATCCAATAGAAATTGAATCGATGGGCGGTAATAAATATTTTGTTACTTTTATTGATGATGCTTCATAAAAATTATGGGTTTATATTTTGAAAACTAAAGATCAGGTGTTTCAAGTTTTCTAAAAGTTTCACGCTCTAGTGGAAAGGAAGATGGGTAAAAAGCTAAAGAGTTTCCAAAGTGACAATGGAGGTGAGTACACTTCAAGGGAATTTGAAGAGTATTTTTCAAGTCATGGGATCGTACATGAAAAGACAGTTCTTGGAACCCCACGGCATAATGGCATAGCCGAGATGATAAACCGCACCATTGTTGAGAAGGTGAGAAGCATGCTTAGAATAGCTAAACTTCCTAAGTCATTCTGTGGTAAAGCAGTTCAGACAACCTGTTACCTGATCAATAGGAGTCCATCAGTTTTGTTGGCATTTGACATCCTAAAAAGAGTTTGGACCAACAAGAAGGTGTCCTACTCGCATCTGAAGGCGTTCGGTTGTAGACCTTTTGAACATGTACCAAAGGAGCAGAGAACAAAGCTGGATGATAAATCTGTTACGTGTATATTCATTGGATATGGAGATAAAGAGTTCGAATACAAATTGTGGGATCCTATAAAGAAGAAGGTCATTAGAAGCAGAGATGTAGTCTTCCGAGAAAGTAAAGTTGGAACTGTTGCTGATATATGTCCGAGAAGGCCAAGAATTGTATAATTCCTAACCTTGTTACTATTCCTTCTACTTCTAACAATCCCACAACTGCAGAAAGTAGGACCGACGAGGTTGCCGAGCATGGGAAGCAGTCTGATGAGGTTATTGAGCAGGGGGAGCAACTTGATGATGATGTCGAGCAAGTGGATTGCCCTGTCATGAATAAGAACAACCTCAACCTCTATGGAAATCATAAAGGCCACGGGTAGAGTCATACATGTACCCTTCCACAGAATATGTTCTCATCAGTGATGAAGGGGAGCCAGAAAGTCTTAAAGGGGTGTTGTCCCATCCATAAAAGAACTAGTGGATGAAAGCCATGCAATAAGAGATAAAATCTCTACAAAAAGATGGCACGTACAAGCTAGTTGAACTTCCAAAGAGTAAAAGACCACTCAAATGTAAGTGGGTCTTTAAACTCAAGAAAGATGGAAATGGCAAGTTGGTCAGATACAAAGCTCGATTGGTGGTTAAAGGCTTCGAGCAAAAGAACGGTATTGATTTTGATGAAAGTTTCTCACATGTTGTCAAAATGACTTCTATTAGAACAATTTTGAGCTTTGCAGCTAGCCTATATCTTGTAGTGGAGCAGTTAGATGTGAAAACTTCATTTCTTCATGGAGATTTGGAAGAGGAGATTTACATGGAGTAACTAGAAGGATTTGAAGTAGCTAGAAAGAAACACATGATATGCAAATTGAATAAGAGTCCTTATGAATTGAAGCAGGCACCAAGGCAGTGGTACATGAAGTTTGACTCATTCATGAAAATTCAAACATACATAAAGACCTATTGTGATCCATATGTATACTTCAAAAGATTTTCTGATAATAACTTTATTATATTATTGTTGTATGTGGATGACATGTTGATTGTGGGATAAGATAAGTAGCTGATTGCAAAGTTGAAGAGAGATTTGTCCAAGTCATTTAATATGAAGGACTTGGGCCCAACACAACAAATTCTAGGAATGAAGATAGTTTGAGGGCGAACAAGCAGAAAGTTGTGGCTATCTCAGGAGAAGTATATTGAACGTGTACTGGAACGCTTCAACATGAAAAGTGCTAAGCAAGTCAGCACACCTCTTGCTAGTCATATGAAGTTGAGCAAGAAGATGTGTCCTACTACAGTGGAGGAGAAGGGGAACGTGGCTAAAGTTCCTTATTCTTCAACAGTCGGAAGCTTGATGTATGTAATGGTATGCACCAGACCTAATATTGCTCATGCAATTGGTTTTGTTAGTAGATTCCTTGAAAATCCTGGAAATGAACTTTTGGGAAGCAATCTAGTGGATACTCAGGTACCTAAGAGGTACTTTAGGAGATTTCTTGTGTTTTGGAGGATCTGATCCAATCTTGAAGGGCTACACGGATGCTGATATGGCAGTTGATATTGATAATCGTAAATCAACTATATGATACCTGTTCATATTTCTATGGGGAGCTATATCATGGCAGTCAAAGTTGCAGAAGTGTGTTGCACTCTGTACAACTGAAGCCGAGTATATTGCCGCTATTGAAGCTGGCAAGGAGATGGTTTGGCTGAAATGGTTGCTTCAAGAGCTTGGACTACATCAAAACAAGTATGTTGTCTATTGTGACAGTCAAAGTGTAATAAACCTGAGCAAAAACACTATGTATCATGCAAGGACGAAGCATATCGACATGAGATATCAATGAATTCGAGAAAGAATAGAGGATGGATCTATACAGGTCAAGAAGATCCATACAATTGTGAATCCTTCGGATATGCTGACCAAGATGGTACTAAGAGACAAGTTCGAGCTATGCAAAGAACTTGTCGGCATGCACTCAAACTAGAATACAGTGCTACCTCCTCTAGATGAATGAGACTGGAGGGAGAGATTGATGGGGTCCATCTCATTCAAAAGCCAAAGTAATAGGCATATGCCTAAGGAAAATATTCAGTTGAGAGTGTCTTTGGTTTGGCAGCCAACTTTGTTGAATTGTTAACATTGAAGAAAAAGAAGGAAAAGTGTATGCAAATTGTCAAATATAATAGGCTACAGAGAGTGAGGCTTTGGCTATAAAAGGAGAGATCCAGCTCTCATTTATACGCACAAACAAAGAGTAAGTTATTATTCCTCTTTTATTACCGTTAATATTATTTTTGTAGAGGGATTATTCCCAACAAATTCCTGGCTATATTTTTTCTGGTGGACATCACCAGAATCTCGAGGACTCTTGGCCTCCCTGTCCTGTCTCCTGGCCCTGCAAACCCTCCAATCTCCGTGTGATTTCTACCACCTGCTGGTATGGAGTATCAGTCTCCAACTATCGAGCCATGTTGAATCTAATAACATAATTGAGCCCCTTGATAAATCGACAGACTCGATCTCTAATTGTGTAAACCAAGGCAGGTATATATCTGGACAACTGACTAAACTTCAGAGAATACTCTGATACGATCATAGAACCCTCGCGCAACTGCTCAAACTTCTCGCGCCATGTATCCCAAAGGCTCCGGGGAACAAACTCTCAATAACATCTCTAAAAATTGAGCCCATATGAGTGAAGCTGCCTCGGTTGGGCTACCCTCCTCCCAATCCTACCACGACTAGTATGCTAGTCCCGATCGCTGGAAAGAAGTAAAAGAAACCCCGCTCGTCTTCACAATACCCATGTTTTTGAGAATATAGTGGCACTTCTCGAGAAAACCTTGTGCGTCCTCTATAGCTAGGGCACTGAAAGAAGGAGGATGGTATTTTTTGTATCACTCGAGCCTGAGCTACTCCTCCTTAGAAGTTGATGCCCTAACCTCGGCCTGAACTAGGATAACCAACTGCACAGGTATAACCTATGGGACATGCTCAACATGGAATCACTGCTCTGGGGTATGGGCCGCGAAAATTTGCGCTCCTACTGCAGCCAGAGATGTTGCCGTTGTAAGTGGAATCAACCCTGCCTGAGCTAGATTACCAAATATGCTCAAGAACTAGGTGAGAGTTTCCTAAAGTGCAGGGGTAGCAACAAGTGCCGCAAGTGCCTACCTCCCAACTGGAGCTACCGGTGGCTCCTCTGTCATAGCTCGTGCAGCTGTTCTGGCTACACTACATGCCCCTCCTTGTACTCTTAGAGAACCTAGTCTCTAAGAGTAGGTAAGCCTAACATTCAGGCAGAATTTAACTGAGAAAATGATAAAAACTTTCAAATAACTCAACAACTAACATAAAAGAACTTTGCAACTCAACAGAACCAAACTCCCAAAATCCGGTGATACCAAGTCCCAAGCTCTACAAGAGTATACTAAACATCCTGATACAACATTATGTATAAAAAGGGAAAATGAAATAGAACTAGATAGAGGGTGACTCCGAGGCCCGCGGATGCCGGCGGGTATACCTTGAAGTCTCCATATCTGAACTCTATTCACCGGTGCCTAGGCTGGTAAGGTTACCTAGATCTGCATAAAAAGATGTGCAAAAATGTAGCATAAGTACACTACAATGGTACCCAGTAAGTGCCAAGCCTACCAAGAATAGATACACTGCACTAAGGCAATTAAGGCATCACAAAAATAAACAATGTATAATATGCCAAGGAAACAAAGTAACCAAAACACAAGTGATATAATTGAATGGTATTAGCAAGCATCACTACCGAGGCACGACCTCACAGTCTCATATCACAAAACAAATCACAATCATTCCTTATATCACCGCGGGAGCCTTGCATTTAGTTTTGAAAATCATTTTTTTTGAAATAGCTTCCCGTGTTTTAGCCCACCTTATCATACCGCATGGCTTTAAGTAGTTCCCCTACTACCAACAAGCGTATCAAGGCCACCTTATCTCACCGCATGCATTTCGACCCCAATCCTTAATCCACCACATGCGTATCAATATCAAAACATATAACTTTCTGGTGGACACCACTATATCCACCAGAATCTCGAGGACTCTTGGCCTCCCTGTCTTGTCTCCTGGCCTTGCAAACCCTCCAATCTCCATGTGATTTCTACCACCTGCTGGTATGGAGTATAAGTCTCCAACTATCGAGCCATGCTGAATCTAATACCATAGTTGAACCCCTTGATAAATCGGCAAACTCGATCTCTAATTGTGTAAATCAAGGCAGGTGCATATCTGGACAACTCACTAAACTACAGAGCATACTCTGATACGATCATAGAACCCTGGCGCAACTGCTAAAACTGCTCGCGCCATGTATCCCAAAGGCTCCGGGGAACAAAATCTCAATAACATCTATAAAAATTGAGCCCATGTGAGTGAATTTGCCTCGGTTGGGCTACCCTCCTCCCAAGCCCGCCACGACTAGTATGCTAGTCCCGATAGCTGGAAAGAAGTGAAAGAACCCCCGCTCGTCTTCACTATACCCATGTTATGGAGAATACAGTGGCACTTTTCCAGAAAGCCATGTGCGTCCTCTGTAGTTAGGCCACTGAAAGAAGGAGGATGGTATTCTTTGTACCACTCGAGCCTAAGCTACTCCTCCTTAGAAGTTGATGCCCTAACCTCGTCCTGAACTGGGACAACCAGCTGCATTAGTATATCCTATGGGACCTGCTCAACATGGAATCACTGCTCTAGGGTACGGGCCGCTGGAGTTTGCACTCCTACCCCAGCCTGAGATGTTTCCGTTGCAAGTGGAATCAACCCCGCTTAGCTAGATTTACAAATATGCTCAAGAACTAGGCGAGCGTCTCCTGAAGTGCAGGGGTAGCAACAAGTGCCGCAAGTGCCTACCTCCCAACTAGAGATACCAGTGGCTCCTTTGTTGTAGCTCGTGCAGCTGCTCTGGCTACACTACTTTCCCCTCCTTGTCCTATCACGGACCCAGACCTCGGCCCCAGCCTTGGCCTCTCGCGGCTCTATTAGGGGGCGTGGGTATCTGATCGTCGGATTCAGCGATGCATGTCCTCACCATCTATGAGAGAATAGAAAGGCATAGATTTCAAAATCTAAAGTCATCAAATTCGCATGATAAAGGATCAAATAAGTGAAGTTTCCTAACAGTTCCATAGCCTATCGAAGATAAGTACAAATGTTTCTGTACCAATCCATGACATTCTACTAAACATGCTTTTGACACATAAAACCTATGTACCTAGGGCTCTGATACCAACTTGCCACTGACCGAATTTCCCTCTGTATGATGTCGTGATGGAACCTAGTCTCAAAGAGTAGGTAAGCCTAACATTAAGGCAGAATTTAAGTGAGAAAATGATAAAAACTTTCAAATAACTCAACAACTAACATAAAAGAACTCTGCAAATCAACAGAACAAAACTCCCAAAATCCGGTGATACCAAGTCCCAAGCTCTACAAGAGTATACTAAACATCCCGATACAACATTATCTATTAAAAGGGAAAATGAAATAGAACTAGATAGAGGGTGACTCCGAGTCCCGCGGACGCCGGCAGGTATACCTTGAAGTCTCCATATCTGAACTCTACTCACCGGTGCCTAGGCTGGCAAGGTTACATAGATCTGCATAAGAAGATGTGCAAAAGTGTAGCATAAGTACACTACAACGGTACCCAGTAAGTGCCAAGCCTAACCTCGGTAGAGTAGTGATTAGGTCCGGTCAACACCCTACTAGAATAAATAAGAAAATTGAACAGGTATATGATAGTGTGATAATGATAAACAACAGAAATGAAACAATGAAGAAAATATACCAATAATAGATACACTGAACTAAGGCAATTAGGGCATCACGAAAGTAAACAATGTATAATATGCCAAGGAAACAAAGCAACCAAAACACAAGTTATATAATTGAATGGTATTAGCAAGCATCACTACCGAGGTACTGCCTGACAGTCTCATATCACAAAACAAATCACAGTCATTCCTTATATCACCGCGAGAGCCTTGCATTTAGTTTTGAAAATTATTTTTTTTAAATAGCTTCGCGTGTTTTAGCCCACCTTATCATACCGCATGGCTTTAAGTAGTTCCCCTACTACCAACAAGCGTATCAAGGCCACCTTATCTCACCGCATGCGTTTCGACCCCAATCCTTAAACCACCACATGCGTATCAATATCAAAACATATAACTTTCTGGTGGACACCACTATATCCACCAGAATCTCGAGGACTCTTGGCCTCCCTGTCTTGTCTCCTGGCCTTGCAAGCCCTCCAATCTCCATGTGATTTCTACCACCTGCTGGTATGGAGTATAAGTCTCCAACTATCGAGCCATGCTGAATCTAATACCATAGTTGAACCCCTTGATAAATCGGCGGACTCGATCTCTAATTGTGTAAATCAAGGCAGGTGCATATCTGGACAACTCACTAAACTACAGAGCATACTCTGATACGATCATAAAACCCTGGCGCAACTGCTAAAACTGCTCGCGCCATGTATCCCAAAGGCTCCGGGGAACAAAATCTCAATAACATCTATAAAAATTGAGCCCATGTGAGTGAATTTGCCTCGGTTGGGCTACCATCATCCCAAGCCCGCCACGACTAGTATGCTAGTCCCGATAGCTGGAAAGAAGTGAAAGAACCCCCGCTCGTCTTCACTATACCCATGTTATGGAGAATACAGTGGCACTTTTCCAGAAAGCCATGTGCGTCCTCTGTAGTTAGGCCACTGAAAGAAGGAGGATGGTATTCTTTGTACCACTCGAGCCTAAGCTACTCCTCCTTAGAAGTTGATGCCCTAACCTCGTCCTGAACTGGGACAACCAGCTGCATTAGTATAACCTATGGGACCTGCTCAACATGGAATCACTGCTCTAGGGTACGGGCCGCTGGAGTTTGCACTCCTACCCCAGCCTGAGATGTTTCCGTTGCAAGTGGAATCAACCCCGCTTAGCTAGATTTACAAATATGCTCAAGAACTAGGCGAGCGTCTCCTGAAGTGCAGGGGTAGCAACAAGTGCCGCAAGTGCCTACCTCCCAACTAGAGATACCAGTGGCTCCTTTGTTGTAGCTCGTGCAGCTGCTCTGGCTACACTACTTTCCCCTCCTTGTCCTATCACGGACCCAGACCTCGGCCCCAGCCCTGGCCTCTCGCGGCTCTATTAGGGGGCGCGAGTATCTGATCGTCGGATTCAGCGATGCATGTCCTCACCATCTATGAGAGAATAGAAAGGCATAGATTTCAAAATCTAAAGTCATCAAATTCGCATGATAAAGGATCAAATAAGTGAAGTTTCCTAACAGTTCCATAGCCTATCGAAGATAAGTACAAATGTTTCTGTACCAATCCATGACATTCTACTAAACATGCTTTTGACACATAAAACCTATGTACCTAGGGCTCTGATACCAACTTGCCACTGACCGAATTTCCCTCTGTATGATGTCGTGATGGAACCTAGTCTCAAAGAGTAGGTAAGCCTAACATTAAGGCAGAATTTAAGTGAGAAAATGATAAAAACTTTCAAATAACTCAACAACTAACATAAAAGAACTCTGCAAATCAACAAAACAAAACTCCCAAAATCCGGTGATACCAAGTCCCAAGCTCTACAAGAGTATACTAAACATCCCGATACAACATTATCTATTAAAAAGGAAAAATGAAATAGAACTAGATAGAGGGTGACTCCAAGGCCTGCAGACGCTAGCAGGTATACCTTGAAGTCTCCATATCTGAACTCTATTCACCGGTGCCTAGGCTGGTAAGGTTACCTGGATCTGCATAAAAAGATGTGCAATACACTACAACGGTACACAGTAAGTGCCAAGCCTAACCTCGGTAGAGTAGTGATAAGGTCAGGATAACACCCTACTGGAATAAATAAGAAAATTGAACAGGTATATGATAGTGTGATAATGATAAACAATAGAAATGAAACAATTAAGGCATCATGAAAGTAAATAATGAATAATATGCCAAGGAAACAAAGCAACCAAAACACAAGTGATATAATTGAATGGTATTACCAAGCATCACTACCGAGGTACTGCCTCACAGTCTCATATCACAAAACAAATCATAATCATTCCTTATATCACCGCGGGAGCCTTGCATTTAGTTTTGAAAATCATTTTTTTTGAAATAGCTTCCCGTGTTTTAGCCCACCTTATCACACCGCGTGGCTTCAAGTAGTTCCCCTACTACCAACAAGCGTATCAAGACCACCTTATCTCACCTCATGCGTTTCGACCCCAATCCTTAAACCACCACATGCGTATCAATATCACAACATATAACTTTTTGGTGGACACCACTATATCTACCAGAATCTCGAGGACTCTTGGCCTCCCTGTCCTTTCTCCTAACCATGCAAACCCTCCAATCTCCATGTGATTTCTACCACCTACTGGTATGGATTATCAGTCTCTAACTATCGAGCCATGCTGAATCTAATACCATGTTTGAGCCCCTTGATAAATCGACGGACTCGATCTCTAATT
This sequence comes from Nicotiana tabacum, assembly GCF_000715075.1. Classification (NCBI taxonomy): domain Eukaryota; kingdom Viridiplantae; phylum Streptophyta; class Magnoliopsida; order Solanales; family Solanaceae; genus Nicotiana; species Nicotiana tabacum. The sequence continues at coordinate 22,240 of NW_027438279.1, read as the reverse complement.
GTGTAAACCAAGGCATGTGCATATCTGGACAACTCACTAAACTTCAGAGCATACTCTGATACGATCATAGAACCCTGGCGCAACTACTCAAACTGCTCGCGCCATGTATCCCAAAGGCTCCGGGGAACAAAATCTCAATAACATCTATAAAAATTGAGCCCATGTGAGTGAATTTGCCTCGGTTGGGCTACCATCCTCCCAAGCCCGCCACGACTAGTATGCTAGTCCCGATAGCAGGAAATAAGTGAAAGAACCCCCGCTCGTCTTCACTATAACCATGTTATGGAGAATACAGTGGCACTATTCCAGAATGCCTTGTGCGTCCTCTGTATCTAGGCCACTGAAAGAAGGAGGATGGTATTCTTTGTACCACTAGAGCCTAAGCTACTCCTCCTTAGAAGTTGATGCCCTAACCTCGGCCTGAACTAGGAAAACCAGCTGCACTTGTATAACCTATGGGACCTGCTCAACATGGAATCACTGCTCTAGGGTACGGGCCGCTGGAGTTTGCACTCCTACCCCAGCCTGAGATGTTGCCGTTGCAAGTGGAATCAACCCCGCCTGAGCTAGATTACCAAATATGCTCAAGAACTGGGCGAGCGTCTCCTGAAGTGCAGGGGTAGCAACAAGTGCCGCAAGTGCCTACCTCCCAACTGGAGCTACCGGTGGCTCCTTTATCGTAGCTCGTATAGCTGCTCTGGCTATACTACATGCCCCTCTTTGTCCACTCCTGGACCCGGACCCTGGCCCCAGCCCCGTCCTCTCGCGGCTCTATCAAGTGGCGCAGGTATCTGATCGTTAGAACCAGCGGTGCATGTCCTCACCATATGTGAGAGAATAGAAAGACATAGATTTAGAAATCTAAAGTCAACAAATTTGCATGAAAAGGGATCAAATAAGTGAAGTTTCCTAACAGTTCCATAGCTTATCGAAGATAAGTACAAAGGTTTCTGTACCGATCCGTAACATTCTACTAAACCTGCTTTTGACACGTAAAACCTATATACCTAGAGCTCTGATACCAACTTGTCACTGACCGAATTTCCCTCTGTAGGATGTCGCGATGGAACCTAGTCTCTATGAGCAGGTAAGACTAACATTCAGGCAGAATTTAACTGAGAAAATGATAAAAACTTTCAAATAACTCAACAACTAACATAAAAGAACTCTATAACTCAACAGAACAAAACTCCCAAAATTCGGTGATACCAAGTCCCAAGCTCTACAAGAGTATGCTAAACATCCCTATACAACATTATCTATAAAAAGGAAAAGTGAAATAGAACTAGATAGAGGGTGACTCCGAGGCCTGCAGACGCTAGCAGGTATACCTTGAAGTCTCCATATCTGAACTCTATTCACCGGTGCCTAGGCTGGTAAGGTTACCTGGATCTGCATAAAAAGATGTGCAATACACTACAATGGTACACAGTAAGTGCCAAGCCTAACCTCGGTAGAGTAGTGATGAGGTCAGGATAACACCCTACTGGAATAAATAAGAAAATTGAACAGGTATATGATAGTGTGATAATGATAAACAATAGAAATGAAACAATTAAGGCATCATGAAAGTAAATAATGAATAATATGCCAAGGAAACAAAGCAACCAAAACACAAGTGATATAATTGAATGGTATTACCAAGCATCACTACCGAGGTACTGCCTCACAGTCTCATATCACAAAACAAATCATAATCATTCCTTATATCACCGCGGGAGCCTTGCATTTAGTTTTGAAAATCATTTTTTTTGAAATAGCTTCCTGTGTTTTAGCCTACCTTATCACACCGCGTGGCTTTAAGTTGTTCCCCTACTACCAACAAGCGTATCAATACCACCTTATCTCACCACATGCGCTTCGACCCCAATCCTTAAACCACCACATGCGTATCAATATCACAACATATAACTGTCTGGTGGACACCACTATATCTACCAGAATCTCGAGGACTCTTGGCCTCCTTGTCCTTTCTCCTAACCTTGCAAACCCTCCAATCTCCATGTGATTTCTACCACCTACTGGTATGGATTATCAGTCTCCAACTATCGAGCCATGCTGAATCTAATACCATGTTTGAGCCCCTTGATAAATCGACGGACTCGATCTCTAATTGTCTAAACCAAGGCATGTGCATATCTGGACAACTCACTAAACTTTAGAGCATACTCTGATACGATCATAGAACCCTGGCGCAACTACTCAAACTTCTCGCGCTATGTTTCCCAAAGGCTCCGGGGATCAAAATCTCAAGAACATCTCTAAACATTGAGCCCATATGAGTAAAGCTGCCTCGGTTGGGCTACCCTCCTCCCAAGCCCGCCACGACTAGTATGCTAGTCCCTATAGCTGGAAATAAGTGAAAGAACCCCCGCTCATCTTCACTATACCCATGTTATGGAGAATACAGTGGCACTTTTCCAGAAAGCCTTGTGCTTCCTCTGTAGTTAGGCCACGTAAAGAAGGAGGATAGTATTTTTTGTACCATTCGAGCCCGAGCTACTCCTCCTTAGAAGTTGATTCCCTAACCTCGACCTGAACTAGGACAACCACCTGCACTGGTATGACCTTTGGGACTTGCTCAACATGGAATCACTGCTCTAGGGTACGGGTCATTGGAGTTTGCACTCCTACCGAAGCCTGAGATGTTGCCGTTGCAAGTGGAATCAACCCTGCCTGAGTTAGATTACCAAATATGCTCAAGAACTGGGCGAGCGTCTCTTGAAGTGCAGGGGTAGCAACAAGCGCCGCAAGTGTCTACCTCCTAACTGCAGCTACTGGTGGCTCCTCTGTCGTAGCTCGTGTAGCTGCTCTGGCTACACTACATGCCCCTCCTTGTCCTCTCCCAGACCCTGACCCCGGCCCCAGCCCCGGCCTCTCGCGGTTCTATCAGGGGGCGTAGGTATCTGATCATCGGATCCAGCGGTGCATGTCCTCACCATCAGTGAGAGAATAAAAAGACAGATTTAGAAATCTAAAGTCAACAAATTCGCATGATAAGGGATCAAATAAGTGAAGTTTCCTAACAGTTTCATAGCCTCTCGAAGATAAGTACAAAAGTTTCTGTACCGATTAGTGATATTCTAATAAACGTGCTTGTGACACATAAAACCTATGTACCTAGGGCTCTGATACCAACTTTTCACTGACCTAATTTCCCTCTATAGGATGCCGTGATGGCACCTAGTCTCTAAGAGTAGGTAAGCCGAACATTCAGGCAGATATTAACTGAGAAAATGATAAAAACTTTCAAATAACTCAACAACTAACATAAAAGAACTCTGCAACTCAACAGAACAAAACTCCCAAAATCTGGTGATACCAAGTTCCAAGCTCTACAAGAGTATACTAAACATCCCTATACAGTATTATCTATAAAAAGGGAAAATGAAATAAAACTAGATAGAGGGTGACTCCGAGGCCCACAGACGCCGGCAGGTATACCTTGAAGTCCCCATATCTGAACTCTACTCACTGGTGCCTAGGCTTGTAAGGTTACCTGGATCTGCACAAAAGGATGTGCAAAAGTGTAGCACGAGTGCACCACAACGGTACCCAGTAAGTGCCATGCCTAACCTTGGTAGAGTAGTGATGATGCCACGCCTAACCTTGGTAGAGTAGTGATGAGGTCAGGTCAACACCCTACTGGAATAAATAAGAAAATTGAACAGGTATATGATAGTGTGATAATGATAAACAATAGAAATGAAATAATGAAGAAAATATACCAAGAATAGATACACTGAACTAAGGCAATTAAGGCATCACGAAAGTAAACAAGGAATAATATGCTAAGGAAACAAAGCAACCAAAACACAAGTGATATAATGAATGGTATTAGCAAGCATCACTACTGAGGTACTGCCTCACAGTCTCATATCACAAAACAAATCACAATCATTCCTTATATCACCGCCGGAGCCTTACATTTAGTTTTGAAAATCATTTTTTTCGAAATAGCTTCCCGTGTTTTAGACCACCTTATCATACCGTGTGGCTTCAAGTAGTTCCCCTACTAGCAACAAGCGTATCAAGACCACCTTATCTCACCGCATGCATTTTGACCCAATCCTTAAACCACCGCATGTGTATCAATATCACAACATATCACAAATCTCACCTCAAGTTCCCAATATCACAAATTTCCAATGAAGTCAACGATAATAGTGTTTCCACAATAAATAGCCCATGGCTAAACCACATTATGCACATGAGTCTCAACAATAGCAACCGAAAGTGAATAACTCCACAAGAATGGTATTTCAGCAATTTATAACTTTACTTCAATGTGAATTATGGCCTTTATAACTCAATACCAAATTCAACAATAAGATATTCCAAGAAATAGCAACTTCAAGTAAGGGACTCATTAGTTAAATAATGAATAAGGAATAGAGAGGACAATAACTTCAACTAAACATGTAAAGACAATTAGCAATTAAGAGTTAAGACAAGTATAAACGATGACAAGTAAAGCGTGTGAAGATAAACTAAAGATGATGAACTAAAGGCAACTCAAGCCTTTACTATGGCAACTCAACTAAAAGCATGAAAGGAATCTACATAGCTAAAACCAGTCAAATACAACATTTAGCCTGTGTACACACTTGTCACCTCGCGTGCACGACTTTCACATATCACAATTAACACAAAACCACACCAATCCCATGGGGTAATTCCCCCACATAAAGTTAGGAAAGTCACTTACCTCAAAACATGCTAACTCAACCCACTAGTAACCCTTTCCCGTGTCTCGGAACCCGACCAAATGTAAAAAATCAAAACACAGATTCGATAATAAGTCCAACCATACAAGAATTACTCAAAAGGGGAAACATGGCTCAATTACACGAAACGACCAGTAGGGTCGTTACATTTTCCCCCTCTTAAAACAAACATTCTTCCCCAAACATGCATAGAGACATACCTGAAGTGTCATAAAGCCGAGGATAACGACTCTGCATGTCATGCTCGGTCACCCAAGTCACCTCCTCGATCGGTTGACCTCTCCATTGTACTTTCACTTAAGCAACGTTCTTTGAGCTCAACTTCTTTCTATCCCGGATAGCCGCCGACTCCTCAACATAAGTTAAATCCTTGTCCAATCAGACTAAGCTGAAATCTAATAAATATGATAGATAACCATATTACTTATGGGGCATGAAAACATAGAACACAGGGTGAACTACTGATAAGCTGGGTGGAACTGCAAGTCTGCAAGCCACCTCATCTACTCTCTACTCTCTCAAAGATTTCAAAAGGGCTGATACAGCGAGGGCTCAACTTGCCCTTCTTTCCGATCCTCATAACACTCTTCATGGGTAAAACTCTAAGTAAAGACCTCTCACCTAACATGAATGCTACATTATGAGCCCTCTTATCAGCATAACTCTTCTGCTTGAACCGCGCTGTCCGAAGCCAGTCCTGAATCATCTTCACCCTCCTGAAAAAATCTCAAACAAAATTAGTGCCTAACAACCTAGCCTCCCCAGGCTCAAACCATCGAATCGGAGAACGCCATTGACTCCCATATAAGGCCTCATAAGGAGCCATCTAGGTGCTCGACTGATAGCTATTGTTGTAGGCAAACTCTGCATGCGGTACAACTGATCACATGTACCCCCAAAATCAATAACACATGCACGTAGCATGTTCTCCTAGATCTGAATAGTGCGCTTGGACCACCCATTCTTTTGGGGATGTAATGTCGTGCTCAACTTGATCCGTATTCCTAACTCACGCTACACAGCTATCTAGAAGTGAGATGTGAAATGTATGCGTCGATTGGAGATAATAGACGTCGTTTGTTACATCTCGCATTTTCATACGTTAAAGTTTCTTCGTAAGTTAATCGACGTAATCTCGCAGATGGGATTATCTTGAGATTATAAGCGTTTATGCTATTTATAACAAGTGATAAGTAAGTGTCGTGACAGATAAAGGGTGAACGAATCAAATAAAATGAGTTTCGTTGAAGGTTGTCGGTTTGGGATAAATACGGTCCGAGCTATAATACCTGGTATTTATGGACTAGTGCCATAAAATGTACCATATGACTATGATAGTATGATGTATAAAGTGTATAAACAATGAGTAGTATTTTAAGTAATTTGAGATATTTCATTATTAAATGGGTAATTGGTTGATTATTGATTTATGGAAGATTAATTAATTAAATAAAGAATTAGTGATTAATAAATTAAGACTTGGATAAGTCCTAAAAGAGGTCCCAACGTGGCAGCCCATCTTTCCCTATTTAGTGACTCTTAAGACACACTTCAAGGTGGCAAAATATTGTGAACTAATGGCTCAGTCACCTTGCCAAAGTGAGGTCCACCCCTATAACAAAAATACCTCAAAACATCACTTAAGGAGATGGATTAAGAGATTCAGTAACGGATGGGATATGGATTCTCAACAATTTCATATGAAGCTTAGTAACGTGACATTTTCTGATTCAACATGGATTCAATCAAGAATTCAAGCTCGTAGCAACGTGACATTGTTTTTTGGAAATTCTAAAGAAACCTGGTATAATCTTTCTCGAAAGTATCATACGGATATTTCGCTACTCCGATCTTGCCATCACAAATTTTGTCACAATTGTCGTGTGCTAGAAGAGTTGTCCAGAGAACTGGCTCAGGTATGTTAAGGCTAAGCCCTTCCTTCATTTTGCATGATCTCGTAATTACATATATTTGATAATGTGGCATAAAGAGAAGTTCATACTCCCAAATTTATATACATTTTCCTAGTCTCATAAATTACAGTATTCTCTTTATTAGGACTTCATATTTAATTGAGTATTGCCTTCTTCCAGTCAAGAGAGCAGAGAGACTATATATACAATATTACAGTATTTTCATTACCATCGAGCTATAATCAATGGGCAGCCCACTATTGGGCAACCTCTGATCAGATGATAAGTTTTATACCGAGCCTGTTGTGGCCGAGCGCCTATGAGCGAGCCCAGTTGGCCGAGATACAGAGCCTAGTATGGCCGAGCGCCTATGAGCGAGCCTACTACGGCAGAGTAGTTTTATATATATACCGAGCCTTATAGGGCCGGACAACTATTTTACTTACTATATTGAGAGAGTTGAGTCAGTATCAGCAGGTAAGCATATCTTCATATTATCTTTGACTCCCAGTTACTTTCAGTTATTATATTAGTAGTTCAGTTTCAGCTTTCAGTTATTCTGTTGCTTTACATACTCGGTATATTACTTTGTACTAATGTCCATTTCTCTGGGGACGCTGTATTTCATGCGTGAAGGTTCAGACAGACAGGCGAGGAGACCTCCTCAGTAGGTGATGCCCGAGTTTAGCTTTATCGATAAGCTCCACGTCCTTCGGAATTTCCGGGTCTAGGCATTTTGTGTACATCTTCTGTATATATGTATATAGGTTATGAGTAGGTCGGAGCCCTGTTCCGATCATGGTACATCCATCAATAGATGCTTGTAGACATAACATGGTAGTTAGTGCAGTATGTTGGGCTTGTAGGCCTTGTATGTATATTTTGTTTTTTTGTCAGCTGTAGTAGTCATGACGGCCTTGCCGGCCTAGCTTTACATTGATGTTTAGTCAGCATTGGTTTCCATTCAGTTTTATATTTTGCTTCGCAAATTGTCTTGCAATGTGGCCCATGGCTAAAGTACGACATTATATGTTCAAAGTCCCTTAGTCGCAAGTTAGTACGCAAGGACAGGTGAGGCACCGGGTGCCGGTCTTGCCCCCTCCTAGGTTCGGGGCGTGACAAAAGTGGTATCAAAGCAGTTCTATCCTAGGGAGTCTACAAGCCGTGTCTAGTACGGTCTTATTTATAGATGTGTTGTGCACCATATTATATAAGCAGGGGACTACAGGGCATTTAGGAGTTGGTTACCCTTCTTTCAAGTCTAAATCGTGCTATAGAACTGAGTTATAGAAAATTCGAGTTAAACTTACGTGTTGGCATTTGCATGCACAGATGACGGTGACTAGGAAGACTACGACTAGTCAGAGGAGAGATACAACAGCAGCTGAGGGGACTAACAGGGTACCCCTAGTAGATGGGGCCCAATCGGAGAACCAAGGAGAGACCCCTACCAAACCATTACCGGCTCCTCCACCACCTGAAGAGATTCCTAGGGAGACCGCACACATCCAGTTCTCCCTCCGCTTCTATCAGATCAGGACTTGAGGAGTGCGGTGCATTTGTTGACAGAGTTGGTAGCTACCCAGCAACATGCTAGGGCACCCGCTAGTGTAGGATATTCTACGGGGTCCGAGAGTTTATTGCTTTGATTCCCCCAGAATTCACAGGGACGGGTCCGAGGGAGGACCCGTAGGATTTCATAGATCAGCTTCACATGATCTTTCAGGTTATGCATGCCACGTAGAAAGAGGCAGTTGAGCGAGCAACTTTTTGACTTTGGGATATAGCCATCCTTTGGTACGAGGGATGGGAAAGGTCCAGGGGACGTGAAGCACCTCCAGCTATTTGGGAAAATCTTTCAGATGCCTTCCTTGACCAGTACTTACCGCGGGAGATCTGACAAGCTCTAGTCGATTAGTTTTTAGCCCTCAAGCAAGGTAATATGAGTGTTTGAGAGTATAGTCTCTGTTTTGACTCATTGGCAAGATATGCACCATCCATAGTAGCTACTATGCGGTACAGGATCCACAGGTTTATAGCATAGTTAGCCCATAGTTGACCAAGGCATGTTCCATCACTGCATTGCAGGACAGTATGGATATCTCCCAGATTCAGGCATTTGCCCAGAATATAGAAAGGGGTAGGCGTCGGTACCAGGGTACGGAGAGGACTAAGTCAGGACAGCATAAGAGGATGAGATTTGCCAGGTCTCAGGGGTAGTCTTAGGGTAGTTATAGGCCCCAGTACTTCGAACGGCCACCTAGGCCTCCGCCACCTCAGTTACAGGGTTACAAGTATGACCGCTATACTCAGTCGGGACCAGGTGAAAGCTCCCGGGCATCAGGTTAGCAGTGACAGCGAGGTTCAGGGCAGGCATGGCGATTTCCTCCGTGGTGTGATAACTCTGGTAGAGGACACTTGGGCCAATATCGAGCCGGTTCTGATGCTTGTTATACATGTGGACGTCCGGGGCATATGATGCGAGATTTCCCAAATAGAGATTCTGGGGATATGGCACAACCAGCAAATTCAGCAACAAGATCATCTACGTTCGTGCATCCTTCAAGGTGCGAGTCTCAGTCTTCGGCCAGTAGAGGTCGAGGGAGAGGTAGAGGTTCCAGTTCAAGTAGTAATCAGAATCGTAGTTATGCTTTAGTGGGTCGGTAAGACTAGGAGTCTTCACCAGATGTTGTGACAGGTATGTTAACCATTTTCTCTCAAGTTGATTATGACTTGATAGACCCAGGATCTACTTTATCGTGTATTACCCCATTTGTCGCGGGGATCTTTGGTATAGTGCCTGAAAATACTAAGTGATCCTAGACGGGTTTACCGAGGTTGTACGATTATAGTTTGTGGTCGTTAGACCTTAGCCGACCTAGTTGAGCTAGAGATGTTGGATTTTGATGCTATCATGGGCATGGACTGGTTGGCAGCTTGCTATGCCACAGTTGATGGTCGAGCAAAGACAGCCAGATTTCATTTTCTAGGTGAGCCAGTCCTTGAATGGGTAGGTAATACAGCGACACTTAGAGGTAGGTTTATTTCCTATCTGAAGGCGAGGAAAATGACCGCAAAAGGGTGCATTTATCATATTGTGCGAGTTAAAGATGCAGATGCTGAGATACCTATACTTCAATCTATTCCAATAGTCAGAGAGTACGCAGATGTATTTCCAGATGAACTTCCAGGTATTCCTCCAGAGCGAGAGATTGATTTTGGCATCAATTTGCTTTCGGGAACTCAACCAATATCCATCCCTCCAAATAGAATGGCACCTGCCGAATTGAAGGAGTTGAATGAGCTGTTAAAATATTTGCTGGAGAAAGGTTTCATCAGGCCCAGTACCCCACCTTAGGGTGCACCGATAATGTTTGTACGGAAGAAAGATGGCACGTTGAGGATGTGTATCTATTATAGGCAACTAAACAAGGCAACTATTAAGAATAAGTATCCACTTCCTAGGATAGATGACTTGTTTGATCAGTTGCAGGGAGCTAGATGCTTTTTAAAGATAGATTTGAGGTCGGGGTACCACCAGGTCAGAGTTCGGGAGAAAGATATTCCCAAGATACCCTTCAGGACCTGATATGGCCACTGCAGGTTCCTTGTCATGTCCTTCGGGTTGACGAATGCACCTGTCGTATTTATGGACTTAATGAATAGCCTATTTCGGCCATTTTTAGATCTGTTCGTGATAGTATTTATTGATGATATTTTGATTTATTTATGTTCAGGGGATGATCATGCGGACCACCTGCGAGCGGTACTCCAAACCCTCCATGCTAGTAAATTGTATGTTAAGTTTTCTAAATGTAAGTTCTGGTTGAAGTCTGTAGCATTCTTGGAAAACATTGTATCCGATGGCGGTATAAAGGTAGACACTCAGAAGATTGAGGCTGTGAAATCTTGGCCTAGACCTACCACTCCGTCAGAGGTTTGTAGCTTTCTAGGCTTAGCAGGATACTACCGGAGGTTCTTAGAGGGTTTTTCTTCCCTTTAGGCACCATTAACAAAGTTGACGCAGAAAGCAACTAAGTTTCAGTGGACGGGGGCTTGCGAGCAGAGTTTCCAGGAGCTTATGAATAGGTTGACCTTAGCGCCAGTTGTAGCACTTCCAGAGGGTCCAAATGGTTATGCCATGTATTGTGATGCCACATGTGTTGGGTTAGGATGTGTCCCGATGCAACATGGGAACATAATTGCGCGTGCTGCAAGGCAGTTAAGGAAGCACAAGCGTAATTATCCGACCACGACCTCAAGTTAGCTACGGTTGTCTATTCACTTAAGATATGGCTGCATTATTTATATGGTGTTCATGTTGATGTATTCACAGATCATAAAAGCCTGCAATATATCTTCAACCAAAAATAATTGAATTTGCGACAAAGGCGATGGCTTGAGTTACTGAAAGACTACGATGTTAACATTCTCTACCATCCAGGCAAAGCCAATGTGGTAGCAGATGCCTTAAGTCATCGATCTATGGGTAGCTTAGCACATGTAGAGGCCGAGAAAAGACCATTAACTAGAGAGATTCATCAATTGGCTTGTTTGGGGGTTCAGTAAGTAGACTTTGGCAATGCTGGAGTTGTACTCCAAAATACTACAAAATCATCCCTCATAGCCAAAATAAAGGAGAGGCAGTACGAGGACCCCGAGTTGGTCGAGTTGAGAGAGCGAGATCCGTAGCAGAAGAAGCCGTTGTTTGAGCTCAAAGGAGATGGGGTTCTTAGATACAAGGGTCGTTTGTGTCTTCCAGATGTGGCAGGGCTATGAGACAAGATTATGTAAGAGGCACATTATTCGTGGTACTCCATTCATCCTGGATCGACGAAGATGTATCATGACATTAAGGCTGTGTACTAGTGGAACGATATGAAAAAGAACATTGATGAGTTTGTTGCTCAGTGACCTAGTTGCCAGCAGGCAAAGGTAGAGCACCAGAAGACCGGAGGACTAATGCAGACTTTAGAGATCACGACGTAGAAATGGGAGGCGATAAACATGGACTTTATCACGGGTTTACTGACTTCTCATCGTAAGTTCGATTCCATATTAGTGATAGTCTATAGGCTCATGAAATCAGCTCATTTTCTACCGGTCAGATCTACATATACAACTGAAGACTATGCAAGGTTATATATTAAGGAGATAGTGCGGCTACACAGAGTACCAGTATCTATTATATCTGATTGTGGGGCCTTGTTTACAGCACATTTTTGGAGGTCATTTCAGAGAGGTCTTGGGAATCAGGTGAATCTGAGCACAACTTTTCATCCACTGATTGATGGACAAGCCGAGCGCACAATTCAGAGGCTCGAGGATTATGAGCATGTGTGTTGGATTTTAAAAGAAGTTGGGATGAACATTTACCTCTTATCAATTTTGCATAAAAAATAGTTACCACTCCAATATCCAGATGGCTCCGTACGAGGCTTTGTATGGGAGTAAGTGAAGGTCTCCTATAGGGTGGTTTGATGTTAGAGAATCTGGGTTACATTGGCTAGACCTAGTTCAGCAAGCCGTAGAGAAAGTAAAGCTTATCCGGGAGAAACTGTTGATAGCCCAGAGTCATTAGAAGTCATATTCTGACGTGCGGCTATGAGACATATAGTTCGGGGTTAATGACTGGGTATTTTTAAAGGTGTCACCTATGAAGGGCATGATGAGGTTTGGAAAGAAAGACAAGCTTAGCCCATGGTATATTGGGCCTTATATGTTCATTCATAGAGTGGGCCAAGTAGCTTATAAGATGGAATTGCCATCAAAATTGGAGTCTGTCCATCCAGTTTTTCAAGTATCTAGGTTACGGAAGTGCATTGGCGATCCTACCCGGGTGCTGCCCACGGATGATGTACAGATTACGGAGGACTTGTCATACGAGGAAATTCCGGTTGCCATCCTAGACCGACATATCCACAATCTACGGAATAAGGAGGTAGCCCACAAAGAATGTTGAACAGATGACGTGGGAAGCGGAAGAAGATATAAATTCTAAATACCCCCACCTATTTCAAACTGAATATATGGCTAGAGGTGAGATACCTCAGCACAACTCTATTCAGGCCAGTAGGTCATCAGGTAAGCTCTTATTGTTGATTTTCAAAAATTTATAATGGACAGCCGTGTGAAGCCAAGTGTTGCTATTTATAGACGTTGGCCATGTGTGGCATGTATATTATGTTTTCTGGCTGCGTACATGTTGGTCTTAAACTAATGTACGAAAGGGATTATCTTGAGATTATAAACGTTTATGCTATTTATAACAAGCGATAAGTAAGTGTCGTGAAAGATAAAGGGTGAACGAATCAAAGAAAATGAGTTTCGTTGAAGGTTGTCGATTTGGGATAAATACGGTTCAAGCTATAATAAGGGTAATTATGGACTAGTGTCATACAAGGTACCATATGACCATGATAGTATGATGTATAAAGTGTATTAAAAATGAGTAGTATCTTAAGAAATTTGAGATAATTCTTAATTATGTGGGTAATTGGTTGATTATTGATTAATGGGATATTAATTAATTAATTAAGGAATTAGTGGTTAATAAATTAAGACTTGGATAAGTCCTAAAAGAGGTCCCAACGTGGCAGCCCATCTTTCCCAATTTAGTGACTCCTAAGCCACACTTCAAGGTGACAAAATATTGTGAACTAATGGCTTAGTCACCTTGCCAAAGTGGGGTCCACCCCTATAACAAAAATGCCTCCAAAAATCACTTAAGGAGATGGATTAAGAGATTCAGTAACGGATGGGATTTGGATTCTAAACAATTTCATATGAAGCTTAGTAACGTGAAATTTTCTGATTCAACAAGAATTCAATCAAGAATTCAGGAATTCAAGCTCACAACAACGTTATAATCGATGGACAGGCCCCTATTGGGCAACTTTTGATCATATGGTAAGTTATTTACCAAGCTTGTTGAAGCAGAGCGCCTATGAGTGAGCCCAGTTGACCGAGATACAGAGCCTAGTATGGCCGAGCACCTATGAGCGAGCCTACTACGGCAAAGCAATTATATATATACCTAGCCTTATAGGGCCGGACAACTATTTTACTTACTATATTGAGAGAGTTGAGTCAGTATCAGCAGGTAAGCATATCTTCAGATTATCTTTGACTCCCAGTTACTTTCAGTTATTATATTATCAGTTCAGTTTCAGCTTTCAGTTATTTTGTTGCCTTACATACTCGGTATATTATTTTGCACTGACGTACCTTTCTCTGGGGACGCTGCATTTAAGGCGTGCAGGTTCAGACAGACATGCGAGTCGATCTCCTCAGTAGGTGTTGCCCGAGTTCAGCTTTATCGGTAAGCTCTACGTCCTTCGGAGTTGCCGGGTCTAGGTGTTTTGTGTAAATCTTGTGTATATATGTATATAGGTTATGAGTAGGTCGGAGCCCTGTTCCGATCATGGTACATCCATCAGTAGAGGCTTGTAGCCATAACCTGTCAGTTAGTGCAGTATGTTGGGCTTGTAGGCCTTGTATGTATGTTTTGTTTGTTTGTCAGGTGTAGTAGTCATGACGGCCTTGCCGGCCTAGCTTTATATTTATATTTAGTCAGCGTTGGTTTCCATTCAGTTTTATATTTTGCTTCGCAAATTGTCTTGCTATATGGCCCATGGCCAAAGTATGACATTATATGTTCAAAGTCCCTTTGTCGCAAGTTGGTATGCAAGGATAGGTGAGGCACCGGGTGCCGGTCTCGCCCCCTCCCAGGTTCGAGGTATGACACGATCACAATATGAAGATCAACAATCTTTTGAGTATAAATTCGAGCTAGCTGCTCTGAAAAGTAGGTAGTCATGACCGGAATGAGGTATGCAAACTTGGACAGTTTGGCCATAATAACCCATACTACATCATATATCTTCATGTTTCCGTGGCAAGCCTACCCCAAAATCCATAGTAATGTGCTCCCACTTCCACTCCGGTATCTCTCATCTCTTTCTCAACCCTCCCAATTTATGATACTCGTACTTCACCTCTTGACAATTCAAACACTAAGAGAAATAATCAACAATATCTTTCTACATTCTCCACCACCAATAGTGCTATTTCAAGTCCTGGTACATCTTAGTGACGCTTGGGTGAATAGAGTAGCATGAGATGTGACCCTCCTCAAGGATAAAATCTCTTAAGCCATAAACATTTGGAACAAAAATCCAACCTTGAAGCCGCATAACACCATCATTACCAATCTTAACCTCCTTAGAACAACCCTATTGCACCGTGTCCCTCAACACCGTCAAGTGAGGGTCATCAAGCTGGCGAGCCTTGATACGCTCTGACAATGATGACTATGCAAAAACACAAGCAAGAACTCAGCTAGGCTCCGAAACATCTAATCTCACAAGCTGATTGTCCAAAGCCTGAATATCCATGGCTAGTGGCCTCTCTACTATAGGTTAATATGCCAAACTGCCCATGCTCGTAGCCTTCCTACTCAATGCATCGGCCAGCATATTGGCCTTCGCCGGTTGGTAAAATATGGCAATATCATAGTCTTTCAGCAACTCTAACCATCTCTGTTGCCGCAAATTAAGGACTTTCTACTTGAATAACTATTGGAGACTCCGATGGTCGGTATAGACCTCACATAGAACGTCATATAGATAGTGCTTCCAAATATCTAGTGCATGAACAATGGCTGCCAACTCTAAATCATGCATATGGTAATTCTTTTCATGAACCTTCAACTGCCTAAACTGGTAGGAAATCACCTGACCGTCTTGCATCAACACCGTGCGAAGGCCAATACACGGTGTAAGATCCTGAACTTGTACGCTACACCAATATTGGGGCTGTAATAAATGCAGTATAAAGCTTCTGAAAGCTCGCATCACACTCATCGGACCATCTTAAAGGAGCACCCTCTTGGGTCAATCTAGTTAAAGGAGTTGCGAGGGATGAAAAACCCTCCACGAAACGGCGATAATAACCTGCCAAACCCAAGAAGCTCCGAATCTTTCTAGCTGAAGACGGTTTGGTCCAAATCTAAACTACCTCAATCTTTTTTGGATCCATCTTGATCCCCTCAGTAGATAACACGTGACCTGAGAATGCCAACTAATCAAGCCAAAACTCACACTGGCAGAATTTAGCATATAGCTTCTTCGCCCTCAAACTATGGAGCACGATCTTCAAGTGCTGCTCATGATCCTCACAACTGCAAGAATACATCAACATATCATCCATGAACAGGATGACAAAAAAATCAAGATATGCTTGGAATACACAGTTCATCAAGTACATGGAAGTTGCTAGGGCATTGGTCAGCCCGAAGGACATCACCAAAAACACATAGTGACCATATCGAGTTCCGAAAGCCGTCTTCGGAATGTCTGAATCCCGCATCTTCAGCTGGTGAAATCTTGACCTCAAGTTAATCTTCGAGAATGCCCTAGCACCCTGAAATGGATTAAACAAATCATCAATACATGGTAGTTGCTACTTTTTCTTTACTGTAACTTTTTTCAGCTGCTTGTAATCAATACACATCCTCATAGAGCCGTCCTTCTTTTTCATAAATAGAACTCGAACACCCCAAGGCGAGGCACTCGATTGGATGAAACCCATATCAAGCAACTCCTGAATTTGTTCCTTTAATTCATTCAGCTCTACCGGTGCCACGTGATATGGTAGAATAGAGATAGGCTGAGCTCTCGACACCAAGTCAGTACCTAAATCTATGTCCCTATCATGAGAAGCACTTGAGGATCATGCTCCATAGTTTGAGGGCGAAGAAGCTATATGCTAAATTCTCCCAGTGTGAGTTTTAGCTTAATTAGTTAGCGTTCTCGGGTCACGTGTTATCTAGTGAGGGGATCAAGGTGGATCCAAAGAAGATTGAGGTAGTTTAGAGTTGGACCAGACTATCTTTAGCTAGAATGATTCGGAACTTCTTTGGTTTGGCAGGTTATTATCGCCGTTTAGCGGAGGGTTTTTCATACGTCGCAACTCCTTTAACTAGATTAACCCAAGAGGGTGCTCTTTTAAGATGGTCTGATGAGTTTGATGCGAGCTTTCAGAAGCTTTATATTGCATTGCTTACAACCCCAATATTGGTGTAGCCTACAGGTTCGAGATCTTACACCATGTATTAGCCTTCGTACGGTGTTGATGCAAGACGGTCAGGTGATTGCCTACTTGTTTAGGAAGCTGAAGGTTCATGAAAGGAATTACCATATGCATGGTTTAGAGTTGGCAGCCACTATTCACGCATTGAAGATTTGGAAGCACTGTCTATACGACGTTCTATGCGAGGTCTATGCCAACCATCAAAGTCTCCAATATTTGTTCAAGTAGAAAGACCTTAATTGGCGGCAACATAGATGGTTAGAGTTGCTGAAAGACTATGATATTACCAAATTTTATCAATCGGGGAAGGCCAATATGCTAGCCGATGCATTGAGTAGGAAGGCTAAGAGCATGGGCAGTTTGGCATATTTACATGTAGAAGAGAGGCCACTAGCCATGGATATTCAGGCTTTGGCCAATCATCTTGTGATATTGGATGTTTCGGAGCCTAGCCGAGTTCTTACTTGCGTTGTGGCACAATCTTCATTGTCAGAGCGTATCAAGTCTCGCCAACTTGATGACCCTCACTTGATGGTGTTGAGGGACACGGTGCAACAGGGTAGTTCTAAGGAGGTTATGATTGGTAATGATGGTGTTATACGACTTCAAGGTTGGATTTTTGTTCCAAAGGTTGATGGGTTGAGAGATCTGATCCTTGAGGAGGGTCACATCTCATGCTATTCCATTCACCCAAGCGTCACTAAGATGTACCGGGACTTGAAATAGCACTATTGGTAGTGGAGAATGTAGAAAGATATTGTTACTTATTTCTCTCAGTGTTTGAATTGTCAAGAGGTGAAGTATGAGAATCCGAAATCGGGAGGGTTGACAAAGAGATTAGAGATACCGAAGTGGAAGTGGGAGCACATTACTATGGATTTTGGGGTAGGCTTGCCACCGACCATGAAGAAATATAATGCAGTATGGGTTATTGTGGCCAAACTGTCCAAGTTTGCACACCTCATTCCGGTCATGACTACCTATTTTTCCGAGCAGCTGGCTCAAATTTATATTCGAAAGATTGTTGATCTTCATGTTATGACGGTGTCACGC
Organism: Nicotiana tabacum; assembly: GCF_000715075.1. Taxonomy (NCBI): domain Eukaryota; kingdom Viridiplantae; phylum Streptophyta; class Magnoliopsida; order Solanales; family Solanaceae; genus Nicotiana; species Nicotiana tabacum. The sequence continues at coordinate 4,455 of NW_027438279.1, read as the reverse complement.
CCCGAACCATGGGAGCGGACGAGACCGGCACCCGGTGCCTCACCTATCCTTGCGTACCAACTTGCGACTAAGGACTCTGAACATATAATGTCATACTTTGGCCTTGGGCCACATTGCAAGACAAAATGGGAAGCAAAATATAAAACTGAATGGAAACCAACGCTTATTAAACATCAATATAAAGCTAGGCCGGCAAGGCCGTCATGACTACTACAACTGACAAACCAACAAAATATACATACATGGCCTACAAGCCCAACATACTGCACCAACTGACAGGTTATGTCTACAAGCCTCTACTGATGGATGTACCATGATCGGAATAATGTTTCGACCTACTCATAACCTATATACATATATACACAAGATGTACACAAAATGCCTAGACCCGGCAACTCCGAAGGACGTGGAGCTTACCGATAAAGCTGAACTCGGGCAACACCTACTGAGGAGGTATACCCGCCTGTTTGTCTGAACCTGCACGCATGAAATGCAGTGTCTCCAGAGAAAGGGATGTCAGTACAAAATAATGTACCGAGTATGTAAGGCAACAGAATAACTAAAAGCTGAAACTGAACTGATAATATAATAATTGAAAGTAACTGGGAGTCACAGATAATCTGAAGATATGCTTACCTGCTGATACTGACTCAACTCTTTGAATATAGTAAGCAAAATAGTCGTCCGGCCCTAAAAGTTCTGTATATATATAACTGCTCTACCATAGTAGGCTCGCTCATAGGCGCTCGGCCATACTAGGCTCTGTATCTCGGTCAACTGGGCTTGCTCATAGGTGCTCTGCCACAGCAGGCTCGGTATATAACTTACCATCTGATCAGAGGTTGCCCAATAGGGGCCTGCCCATCAATTATAGCTCGATGGTAATGAAAATACTGTAATATATAGGCTCTTTGCTCTATTGACTGGAAGAAGACAATACTCAATTAAATATGAAGTCCCGATAAGGAGAATACAGTAATTTATGAGACTAGGATAATGTATATAAATTCGGGAGTATGAACTTCTCTTTATGCCTCGTTATCAAATACATGTAATTACGAGATCATTCCCACATGAAGGAAGAGCTTAGCCTTAACATACCTGAGCCGGTTCTCTGGAAAACCCTTCTAGCACATGACAATTGAGACAAAATTCATGACGGCAAGGTCGGAGTAGGGAAAAATACGTATGATATTTTTGAGAAAGATTATACAGGGCTTCTTTAGAATTGCCAAAAAAAATGTCGCGTTGTTGTGAGCTTGAATTCTTGAATTGTTGATTGTATTCTTGTTGAATCAGAAAATGTCACGTTACTAAGATTCATATGAAATTGTTGAGAATCCAAATCCCATCCGTTACTGAATCTCTGAATCCATCTCCTTAAGTGATTTTTGGAGGCATTTTTGTTATAGGGGAGGACCCCACTTTGGCAAGGTCACTAAGCCATTAGTTCACTATATTTTGTCACCTTGAAGTGTGGCTTAAGAGTCACTAAATTGGGAAATATGGGCTTCCACATTGGGACCTCTTTTAGGACTTATCTAAGTCTTAATTTATTAATCACTAATTCCTTAATTAATTAATTAATCTCCCATAAATCAATAATCAACCAATTACCTCAAATTACTTAAAATACTACTCATTTTTAATACACTTTATACATCATAATATCATGGTCATATGGTACCTAGATCGACAACCTTCAACGAAACTCATTTTCTTTGATTCGTTCACCCTTTATCTTTCACGACACTTACTTATCGCTTGTTATAAATAACATAAATGCTTATAATCTCAAGATAATCCCATCCCCGAGCTTACGTCGATTAACTTACGATGAAACTTTACCGTATGAAAATGCGAGATGTAACATTCTTCCCCCCTTAGAAATATTCATCCTCGAATGTTTATCTTTAGAGACTTTGGGAAACTTTTACCAGAGTCTCTTCCATACATTAGTTTAAAACCAACATGTACGCAGCAAAAAAACATACTATACATGCCACACATGGCCAATGTCTATAAATAGCAACACTTGGCTTCACACAGCTGTCCATTATAAATTATGAAAATCAACAATAAGAGCTTACCTGATGACCTACTGGCCTAAATAGAGCTGTGCTGAGGTATCCCACCTCGAGCCATATCTTCAGTTTGAAATAAGTGGGGGTATTTAGACTTCATTTCTTCCTCCGCTTCACTCGGCATCTCTTCCACGTTCTTGATTCTCCATAAAACCATCACGGAGGCTACCTCCTTATTCCGTAGATTGCGAATTTGTAGGTCTAGGATGGCAACCGGAATTTTCTCGTATGACAAGTCCTCCGTAATCTGTACATCATCCGTGCGCACCACCCGGGTAGGATCGCCAATGCAATTCCGTAACATAGATACATGAAAAACCGGATGGACAAACTCCAATTCTGATGGCAATTCTAACTTATAAGCTATTTGGACCACTCTCCAAATGATCCTATAAGGACCAATATACCGTGGGCTAAGCTTGTCTTTCTTTCCAAACCTCATCACGCCCTTCAGAGGCGACACCTTTAAAAATACCCAGTCATTAACCCCGAACTCCAAGTCTCGTCGCTGCACGTCAGAATATGACTTCTGACAACTCTGGGCTATCAACAGTCACTCTCGGATAAGCTTTACTTTCTCTACGGCTTGCTGAACTAAGTCTGGCCCATGTAACCCAGATTCTCTAACATCAAACCACCCTATAAGAGATCTGCACTTACGCCGATATAAAGCCTCGTACGGAGCCATCTGGATATTAGAGTGGTAACTATTTTTTTTATGCAAAATGGATAAGAGGTAAATGTTCATCCCAACTTCTTTTAAAATCCAACACACATACTCGTAAAATATCCTCGAGCGTCTGAATTGTGCACCCGGCTTGTCCGTCAGTCTATGGAAGAAAAGCTGTGATAAGATTCACCTGAGTCCCTAGACCTCTCTGAAATGACCTCCAAAAATGTGCTGTAAACTGGGCACCACGGTCAGATATAATAGATACTGGTACTCCATATAGCCGCAATATCTCCTTAATATATGACCTTGCATAGTCTTCTGTTGTATATGTAGATATGACCGGTAGGAAATGAGTTGATTTTGTGAGCCTATCGACTATCGCCCATATGGAATTGAATTTACAATGAGAACGAGGTAAACCCATGATAAAGTCCATGTTTATTGCATCCCATTTCCACGTCGGTATCTCTATAGACTGCATTAGCCCTCTAGGCTTCTGGTGCTCTACCTTCCCCTACTGGCAACTAGGACACTAAGTGACAAACTCAGCAATGTTCTTCTTCATATCGTTCCACTAGTACACATCCTTAATGTCATGAAAGATCTTCGTCGATCTAGGATGAATGGAGTACCACGAATAATGTGCCTCTGACAAAATCTTGTCTCGTAGCCCTTCCATATCTGGAACACACAAACGACCCCTGTATCTAAGAACCCCATCTCCCTTGAGCTCTAACAACGGCATTTTCTGCTATGGACCTCGCTCCCAACTCCACCAACTCGGGGTCCTCATACTGCCTCTGCTTTATTTCAGTTATGAGGGATGATTTTGCAGTATTTTGGAGTACAACTCCAGCATTGCAAGAGTCTACTTACCGAACCCCCAAACAAGCCAATTGATTAATCTCTCTAGTTAATGGTCTTTTCTCGGCCTCTACATGTGCTAAGCTTCCCATAGATCGACGACTTAAGGCATCTGCTACTATATTGGCTTTGCCTGGATGGTAGAGAATATTAACATCGTAATCTTTCAGTAACTCAAGCCATCACCTCTGTCAAAAATTCAATTCCTTTTTCTTAAAGATATATTGCAGGCTTTTATGATTTGTGAATAGATCAACATGAACACCATATAATTAGTGCCGCCATATCTTAAGCGCATGGACAACCGTAGCTTACTCAAGGTCGTGGGTCGGATAATTACGCTCGTGCTTCCTTAACTGCCTTGAAGCATGCGTAATTACTTTCCCATGATGCATCAGGACACATCCTAACCCGACACCTGAGGAATGACAATACATGGAATGACCATCTGGACCATCTGGAAGCGCTAGAACTGGCGCTGAGGTCAACCTGTTCTTAAGCTCCTAGAAACTCTGCTCGCAAGCCTCCGTCCACTGAAACTTAGTTGCTTTATGCGTCAACTTCATTAATGGTGCTGAAAGGGAAGAAAATCCCTCTACGAACCTCCGGTAGTATCCTGCTAACCCTAGAAAGCTACGACCCTCTGTCGGAGTGGTAGGTCTAGGCCAGGATTTCACAGCCTCAATCTTCTAAGTGTCTACCTTTATACCTCCATCGGATACAATTTGTCCCAAGAATGCTACAAACTTCAACCAGAACTCACATTTAGAAAACTTAGCATACAATTTACTATCACGGAGGGTTTGGAGTACTGCTTGCAGGTGGTTCACAAAT